>NC_056730.1:649104431-649404431 GCF_019279795.1 Protopterus annectens | reverse complement strand
CGAAGCATCGTGGCTTGTCGCGCATGTCATCCCAGGCTGACAGGCATTGGATCCCCTTTGAATGACACCAATACTTAAGCTGATTGTTGAAATTGATCATCTTGTCTTCATATTGTGGCATCATTCTTGGTGAGGGTAAGATGCTACTCAAGGTCAGGGTCATACCGGCCTGGGCTACATGCTCAGAGAGCTCCTCTATGTCTCTTTTCATGTAGTCCAGGGAGGTACATCTCAGGTCATTCACACCAGCATGGACAATGACTGAGTCATATTTGTACTTTCATTGGAGTGACCTGAGTGCTTGTGTTATGTGTCGGATCCTAGCGCCCGACAGGCAGCTTACCATGACCTTCTCCTTGTTCAGCCTGGTGAGCGGGACGTCAGTGTGCCTGATGATAGAGTCACCTATTACAAGTGTATCAGATGTGTTGTTTAGCCTTAAGGGCTGTGACTGTTCAGCACACTGGCTTTGTGAGCAATGTGTTGCAAGTGTTTCGTTTTGGGGTAGTGGTTGCTTGGGTGTCTGCTTTGGAGGTCTCTGCTGCTTAGGCAGATTTTATTTAGAGCCTCCGAGTATGTTTTTGTGTGTTTATGTGTTTGGTTTGCTGTCATGGTAGGTCTATGTGAGAATGGAATTGTAGTGAGTGTGGTTTCCTTCTCCTCCTGACTGGTTACGCCAGTACTGAGTTGAAAGAGCTTAGCCTCCAGTTTGGCTATATGGTTGCATCTCTCACATGTGTTGGAATTTGTTCGGAGGAGGAGAGGGTTGTCTGTGTACATGAGGCAGTTGTAACATTGCCTCAAGATTCCCAGATTCACCAGCTGGACTGGAGAGGAGATTGACAACTGACCCTTGGACATGCTAGAATAGTATTGGGAATTCCTTTATAATTGAAAAAAAGGGCCATTGGGGAACAAGGTACTCAAGGGGAGTTTGAGAGGGTGTAGTGCTTTTAATTTTTTAGTGCTGACTTATATAATTGCTTTAGTGAGCAAGTGCCAGGTAACTTAAATGCAATGTGTTACAGGTAAATTAAATGCAAAAACAACAAACAGTAACTTTCTTTCAAGTGAAACAAGGAACTAAGTACAGTAAGCAATGCAGATATCAATAGGGATCCACAGAAACTCTGAAAAGCTGCGTTTTAGGTGTTATTAGCGTTTCAGGGAAGTAACAAGCAAACAAACAACAAGCATACAGACAAAGCTAGATTCAGCATGCCTGGATCTAGTCTATGCTACAGCAAACAAGGTGTACCAATTTCAGTAAGAAACAGTTCAAATATGCAGGCACTATAAGCCTTTAACCAGAAATTCCCAGCTCAGAAGGGCAGAGTCCAGCCTCTCCTCCCACAAGAGTGCAGACCACGAACCTTCTTAATGTAAAATAACTGGCCTGAAGCCCAACTGTTTAAACCAGAACTAATACACTTTTAGAATAACAGACACTGAGCCCTCAATCAGCAGTTCCCAACTTAGAAGGATGTAAGCTACCTGTCCTGCCACCACAGTGCAGGCCACAAACCTTCCTAATGTAAAACAACTGGTCTGAAGCCCAAGTGCTTAATTCAAAAGACTTAGAATGATAGCTACACTTTAATCAAGTTACTACCAAGCAGTAATAAATACAATTGAATACTTTAAAGAATGCCTGGATTAGTGCTCAAGTTATACAAACAAAGCTAGATTCAGCAGGCCTGGATCAAGTCTATGCTACAGCAAACAAGGTGTACCAATTTCAGTAAGAAGCAGTTCAAATATGCAGGCACTATAAGCCTTTAACCAGAAATTCCCAGCTCAGAAGGGCAGAGTCCAGCCTCTCCTCCCACAAGAGTGCAGACCACGAACCCTCTTAATGTAAAATAACTGGCCTGAAGCCCAAGTGCTTAAACCAGAATTAATACACTTTTAGAATAACAGACACTGAGCCCTCAATCAGCAGTTCCCACCTTAGAAGGATGTAAGCTACCTGTTCTGCCACTAGGCTAATAATGATTTCCTCTCTCTCTTTCTGAATAAATAACCTAAATAACCTACTTCTTCTGGCTTTTCCCACTTAGGGGTCGCCACAGCAGATCACCTGTCCGCTCATGATTGGCAGTGGAGTTTTACAGTGTCAAGTTGCCAGCCCAGTGCCCAACCTTCCACAGAAGGCACACACACACACACACACACACACACACACACACACACACACACACACACACACACACACACACATGCACTCACACCTAGGGCCAATTTAGAGTGTCCAATCCACCTACTTTGGGATGTGGGAGGAAACCGGAGCACCCGGAGGAAACCCATGCGACCACAGAGAAGACATGCAGACTCCGCACAGAAGGCACCCCAGTCAAGGATAGAACCGGAGACCCTCTTGCTGTGAGGTGGCAATGCTAACTGCTGCACCACTGTGGCCACCCAGCTACAATCCTCAATAACATGAGCAATTCTTTTCTGGCTGGAGGCATGCTTATTGGCATGAACTGGGCCTTTGAAACAGCAAGCCATTCTCTACTCTACAAAAACTCCATAAATGTATCCTTGGACTCTCTGTAATTCAGTGGTTCAAAAGTGGCCTACAAACAGAACTTTTCAGGTACATTACAACATACAAAATGTTACTCTTTACATTGAAGTCCCTCAAGATCTGTCATAGGCTAATAATGATTTCCTCTCTCTTCCTGAATAAATAACCTAATCTATGACATAACAAAAATACATTTCTAATCTATGGCAATGACCTAATACTCCTAAAATCTACTGGCACCCACTCGGAACTACAATACAAAATCCAACTTGGCATCACAAAAAATTTGTAACTGGACAAATCAAAATAGACTCATGATTAACCCTGCAAAATCAATGTCATGCTATTTGCCACAACTAGAAAATTGCAAAACATTCCACCCATACTACTTACAGCCAATAAAGGAAACATCCTACCACAAGTTACAGAGCAAAAATATCTGTCTGTCTGTTGTTTGACCTCTCACTCACTTTTACTCAGCACACCGATAAAATTGTACATAACGAACTTGGTCAGCTAAAATTATGCAGCAGAATCTCAAACTTTCTGAATCTCTCTGCAAGGCACTCCCTTGTCAAAAACATATATATTCCTGAATTAGAATACAGTCTACCCTCAATATCTTTCAACTCCAGAATCAACACACAAACTGCAGACAGCAACAAAAAATATGCAGACTTGCTTTACAGTACTGGGACAGTTCAATTCAAATGGCTACCAACTCCTAACTCCACAGCTCATCTCACTGGAGTTCAGTTTTTCATACTAATTAAGCTTGGCCACTGCCCATCATTAAAATGGAAACTAAACATCAAGGAACAAACATGATCTGAGGTAAACATCAGCTGAACCTCTGACTCTTACCAGACCAAAATTTAAAACCATGGTGGAAGAACGAGCATTCTTCATACTGGGACCCACTATCTGGAATCTTATACCATCAGATATAAGAACAGGGAGCACACTAGAGCGCTTCAGATTTAAACTAAAAGAACACCCAATGAAAAAGTCTGCCTACACATGGTTTAAAGATAATAACTAAAGATGAACATGAGAATGACAGGGAACACAATGCAACTATCAGTAGCTTAGATAGCAACTTAGTCTGCCACAGGGTTCATTACAATACAATTCAGAATAAAATAAAAATATAAGTACAACAAATGTATTATAGACTTCACCACATATATAAAATGCCGCACCTTGCAAACACACAGTGTACCAACTATCAAACGCAAATATGCAAATATTACATATAACTGTTTGTACTTTAAAATGCCTTGCAAAGACATTACACCAGTTGTGAAATGTAAATATGCAAATATTACACAACTGTTTAACTTTGTCATAAATAATTTTAAAAAATTGTTGCACGATGGAAAAGATTATTTTAAATATTCTACAATTTAATGTCATACAAACTGATAAGCTGCCTGTAGATTCTAACATTTATTCTAATGCACAACAGATTATAGATATATTAACAAAATCTTATATAAAACAGTTTGGTTCCACAAAGGGGGTGATAAATTGCCCTAGTGACATTCGGATAACCTCAGATACTGAAATCAGATTAGGTTGTATTGAAAATGAGCTATGAAATCTGGATCCAAACAAAGCACAGGGAGAGATGGAATTAGTAATAATGACTTGAGAACACTTCAGCAAGAACTTGCAGTGCCATTATATCTATTATTGACTAGGTGGTATAAATATGGGGAGATTCCTCAAGATTGGAGACTTGCGCTTATTAATCCCTTCTTTAAGGGAAAGGGGAGTAGGACATACCCGGAGTCATACAGACCCTTACGTCTACTTTCATGTTGTGGAAAAATAATGGAGAAGGTAATATTGGATAAGTTATTGTCAGAACTGGAAAGGTTGGACCTGAAACCATATATCAGCATGCACATGTTGAAAATAGATCTATTACCGCATGTTCTATACCAATATAATAACAGCTATGAATAAAAATTTGTGATGTGATATAATTTATATAGATTTAAGTTCAGCATGTGATAGGGTCATACATAAAACACTGATCAATAAAATTAGAACAACTAGATACTGATGTACTCTTGATAAGATAGATAGCTGCATGGCTTATAAATAGGACATGGCAAGTTTCGTACAGCAATTAGGCAGATGAAATTCTTGGTTATAGTAAGGGTGTGTGCATGTGTGTGCCTACTGTGGAAGGTTGGGTGCTGAGCTGGCAACTCAACACCGTAAAAAACTCCACTGCCAATCATGAGCGGACAGGTGATCCGTTGAGGTGACCCCTAACCAGGAAAAGCCAAAAGAAGAAGAAGAAGAAGAATGCCATTTAGGCACCAAATTATACTGTTTTTGAATATTCTATCATGCAACTTATTTTGTTTCTATGTCTTCGTGCCACAATGGTCCAGTTCATTGCGAAAAACAAAAACATTTTCCAATAAATTAACTCATCCAATTAATAAATTAAATAAATAAATATAAAATGCTAAACACTATGGGCCTACATGTTTTGTCAGTGTCTCACTGCTATTTTTTCTGCTGTGTTAAATATTCTCTAGTGTTTCCTGCTGAAACTAGGGTAACTAGTAGCTGTAGCATAGTCCAGATCCAGGCCTGCTGCTTCTGGAACTGTTTCTAGTAGTTTGTTTATTCTGACCATGTTTTCCAGTCCTCTGCTTGTTTGCACTCCGAACAGTACCACACACTACTGCACAACTGTGCACCAAAGCTGGACAGTTAAATTTAACAAATTTTCCCTTAAAACCCAGGCAGAAATATCCATTTGCCAAGTTCTTCCATGATCATTTCTGAAAAGTCACCCCTAGTGACAACAGTCTTCAGCCTAGCATTATGGACAGTTGGACTACCCTTGTTTCTCCTGCCAACCTTGTTGACTTGGGTGTCTTGAGGCAGTATAGCAATTGGCTCATGTACATAGACAATGCTCTACTAATAACACAGCCTGGTACAGACTGCAAGAGATGTATTTACAACAAGAATCTAGAATCCATGCTCTCTCCCACTCAAAACAGTAACATGGAGAAGGTTGTCAACTCACCCACCACTACATAGCCACATAGTACCACTAATCATACACACAGTACACATCAACCATGTGAATCCACATACGTGGAGGTTCTCTTGAAGAACTTACTGGAACACAAGAGACCTCCAAAACACAAGTCTTCAACAGCTAATATAGTCTCCACAGCACTCATGACACATAGCAACACCAGTGTCTCACCCACCAAGCCCGTAAAGTATAACACTCAAAAAACAAGTTTTCTTGTCATTGGAGACTCAATAGTGAGACCCACAAATGTCCCACTCACCAGGTTGGACAAGGAGAAAATTACAGTCAGCTGCCTGACCGGTGCCAGGATTTGCCAAATCACACATGCACTCAGGTCTCTCAGCCATAAGTACCGTTATGACTCTATCGTAGGTCATGTTGGTATGAATGACCTAAGACATACCTCACTGGACTATATGAAGAGCATACCTCTCAAGTGTACCTCATTACGAGGAATGTACCTCATTTGGGGTCTTAAAAAGTTAATGTTCCTCAAGTTCCTCGAAGTTCCACATTTAAAGACTCTGTCACACATTCAGTGTTAGGAATTGTTTTAAGTGAAATCCATGTTAAATATAAATTAATCATATTAATTCATTAAAAAAACTTCTTTACAAGTAAAACCAGCATATTTTAACCATCCTCTGACCTTCCTAGTTGAAGTTGTTAGTAAGCCATTAGTATGTGTTCCATATTTTGCCCGTTTGTCCCACATTATGAGGACTAATGTTCCTCATTTTGGAGATGGAAGGTTGAGAGCTATGATGAAGAATATGTGTTCCAGGTAGGCATGTCCCTAGCCTTGAGCAACATACTACCCTCACCTAGAATGATGCCACAGTATAAACAAAAAATGATTGATTTCCATAATTGGCTTAATTTTTGGTGCCATTCCAAAGGCCGTTCCTGTCTGCTTGTGAAACCATGGTCAACAAACCTTGCTGCTTTGCCAGAGACGGTTTGCACCTGGCACCCCTAGGCTTTTGGCTGCTAGCAAAGGCTCTTGTCTCCCCCATAGTGTCTTTTTTAGGCAAGGTCTCAAAAACAATATTACCAACATGAAATTAACCAATCAGAACAAAATAAGGGCCATGCTGCTAAATGCTAGGAGCTTAAACCAAAAACTGCACTCCCTGGAAGCACTTCTATCACTAGAAGATGCAGATGACTGTGCAGTCACAGAAACCTGGTTTAAGGCCTCAGAGAGTACCCCGGCCCTGTAAGGCTATAAAGCCTTTTACACCTTTAGACCACAAAATGAATGTGTGAAAACCAAAGGAGGCAGTGTTTCAATCTTTAGTAGAGATAAATTCACCTCATGTCTAGTTAGACTGGACAACTCCATGGAGTTACTCCAGGTTATGGTGGGTAAGACCCCATTCAAGTCCTAGCCAGTTACACATTCCCCTCCATGGGTTACATAACCTAAAGGGTAAGACCCAAGCATGTGCAGAACTGGTTGCCAATGGTATCACACACACACACTGACTCCACAGAGATAGTAGGCCTGCTAGCGGATAGGTTTGGTGAAAACGTCACTCCCTTATCCCCTCCAAACTTACAACAAACCATCCCCCAACCCCCCCCACCTTACATATGTGAGGAGCAGTCCTCAAAGCCCTGTCCAGTCCAAGGCAAAGAAAATGGCCTCTGTGGGACCAGATGATATTCCAGGCTGTCTTCTAAACAGGCAAAAACATGAACTAGCATCACCACTGAGTACCCTTTTCAATTAAAGCCTAACTACAGGCTTGTTCCTGCAGAATGAACAGCTACAGTTATTCCCCTCCACAAAGGTGGCCTAGCAACAGACCCAGGGAATTAGAGACCCATAAGCCTGATCAGCCTCATCTGTAGGGCCATGGAATGTGTCATTATAGACCTCATAAATAAAGTCAAAGGTGACCTCTAAACCCTGGATCCTACCCAATTCAGCTTCGTGAAGGGCAGATCTTGTCTGTTAAATCTGGCGAATTTCTTTGAAAGTGTGACCAAGGCCATTGATGAGGACAAATTGGTGCACACAGCATACCTTGACTTGGCAAAGGCTTTCAACACACTCCTACATTCAGGCATTACTGATAAACTTAGCAAACTGAATGTAAATCCCTTCGTTGTAAGATGGGTTACCAACTGGCTTACCAACCGGACACACACTATCAAAGTGGGTGACTCCACATCAACCAGCAAACCTGTTACCAGCGGGATGCTACAGAGGTCAGTACGGGGCCCCCTACTCTTTGGTATATGCTTCTCAGAAGTTCATGTCAGAACTAAAGTGTTGTGGCTGACCAAGTTTGCAGATGACTGCAAACTAGGTGCAGTCATTGAATCCACAGATGATGTCAGTATACTCCAGGATGGTCTCACACAGACCAGCAACTGATGTAATAGCCACGGTCTCAAACTAAATGCAAAGAAATGCATCATCATTCCCTTCACCACAAACAATGTCCCTTCACACTATCAAATCAATAACAATACCCTAAGTACCCATGAAGTGGTAAGGGACCTGGGATCACAGGTTGACCTCGACCTTAACTTCGACCACCATGTGTCTACCATTGCAAGGAAAGCTTACCACATAGCTCACTTTATTAATAAAGGCATCGCCTTGAGAGCAAAAGAAGCCATAACACTATACTCAGCACTTATCTGGCCCATAATTGAGTGTAAAGCCTCATTCGATAGGTACCATACTAAGCACCTACAGTAATTAGAGAGACCACGGGGTTTCTAACAAAGAAAATAAAGGGTCTCCAGCAAATGCCTTACACAGACTGATTAAATTCCTGTCACTATACTCTGTATTGCATAGACTTCTTAGGGGAGACTTATGCCTGGCCTACAGAGCAACCCAAGACCCAAACCTAATGAACTTACTGCATATCCATAAATCAAATGGGTCTAGGGATACCCATTACATGGACTTAAATATGGCCTGTGACTTAAATAGGACATGCTGGAGGGACATATTTATCTCCCAGTGACTGCCACATCCTTGGAACAGGCTATGTATTAATGTGAAATCGAGCACCTCTATGACACTGTTCAAGAGAAACCTGGATGAGTGGATGGGCACCATAAATTCTTACTGGGGATAGTGCCCACAACCATCCTGGACATTGCTAATCATCATTAAATGCAGTTTTGGGTAGTGACTAGTACCTCTATCGAGTTACATTGGGATGAAACGGCTAGGCTTAAAATGACCTCCGGGTCGATAGAATAGTAATCTCCTACGATCTTATGATCCTATGATCAAAGGCCTTTGGTTAACCATGTTCACAGATGATTGCAAACTGGGAGCGATCACTGAATCCTCCCAAGATGAGAACACCCTTCAGAAAGGTCTAATACAGACAAACACTTGCTGCCAAAGCCATGGCTTAAAATTCAATACCACAAAAATGCATTATAGTATCTTTTAGGAAGTCTGCCATCCAAGGTAGCTATGTCATCAATAAAATGCCCTTAAATGTTGATTCATTAGTCAGGGATCTGGGAACTCATGTAGACAGTAATTAGGCCTTCAACCAGCATGTGACCAAGGTAGTAAGGAAATCCTTCTATGTTGCTCAACTTATAAGCAAGGGCATGGCATCTAGGTCCAGGTAGGTCATCACACCACTGTACTTGACCCTCATCAGATCCATCATAGCATATAATGCCCCCATCAGTATGTACCCAACCAGACACATGCAGCAACTGAAATGTCCACAAAGGTTCCCTACAAAAAGAATACAAAGATTAAACACAATGTCTAACACCAATCGCCTCAAAGCTCTGTATCTTTACTCAGTATCATATAAACTTCTGAAAGTTGATCTTTGATTGACATACAGGGCATCCCTGGACCCTGTTTTGATGAAGCTTTTGAACAGCCACAAAACAAACAGCATCAAAAATACTAGATTAAAAGACCTAAACTTTGCTTGTGATATAAATAGGACATGTTGGAGAGACGGATATGTTTCTCAGAGAATTCCCATTCACTGGAACAAGCTCCCCATCCACATGAATCTGAGTTCCTCCCCATCCCTTTTTAAGCACAACTTGGACCAATTGATGAATAATCAGAAATTCATCCCTGGACTGGCTCCTATGTCTCTGATGGACAAAAGGAGTCAGTAAATCCCCACCTATATAAATCAAATTTGTGGGTCACATTTGGGTTACATGGCTAGGCTTATAAGGTCCCTAGTGGTCATTAGCCTAGTACGCATCTATGAACCTATTAGCCTATATATGGTTCTTTTATTATCCTGTAACATACATACAGTGAAATGGTAAAAAATGATATACATTACAATACTCTGTGCCACATACTTTGTTGAGCAGGATGTCTTACATGTAGATAACAGGTTCTCAGATGACAGAGGTGTAAGTTGCCAGCAGTGACATCCACTTCACTTTATGCATATACAAGTCGCATAGCATAGTAGTATAATCAATAGTAACTGGATTTAGTGCCTATAGGCGCAAGGTTAATAGGTGACACACCTGCACCCACATCTGAGCCTTCATGCAATATAAGGGTTTAATCTTCTTGCCCAGTGAGTGACACAAAAAATCTATAGTCTTTGTCGGCCTGTTCAGAGTTAGTGGCCTACCCCTCAATGATGGTCCTGTTCACCCCACTGTCTCATGCCTTCTACTTTGCACCCTCCTTCATACTGGTTGTAGAGACCTATTATGGTTTCCCATGGCAATCACATCCACACTATGCCTTGCCAGATCTGGGCCCAGCCTGTTTATCTACGACATGCAGAGGGCTTGCAGTAGCACATCATTCTTCTGGCTTATGAATTTCTTCAGGTGCTGCCTCATATTGGTGGTGAATACCCTATCCATACACCAAAACATGTGTGTACTGTTCTTGGTTTCCTCCCACTGTATTCATCTGGGTATCACCTGCAATTGCCACGTTTGCCGCCCACCCATATGTGTTACTGTACCCAGCAAGTGTCTAGGGTCATGGCAATTTCTACTCTACATATTCTACTGTATCCCATCCAATATTGCATCACCCTCAACAATTTAATAGACATTAATAACAGTATTATCTAGGTGTCTTTGCACCTACAAGCTTTCCCATGACTGAGTGCTGTGTTACCACCAGTAGTGCACTGTATCTAAGGTGAAGTACCTATATGTGGCTCAGTTATGCATATGTGCCACTTGCACAAACTACACACAGTGCCTCTCCACCCCTGTAATAACCACCACAGGCAATGCAGGGGTGCAGCACCTTGTTCATCAGTGCAGTTCTCCTTCCATCTCGCTGTAGTGCCCCCATACATATCACTTAAAGAGTAGTTAAAGTCCACCCCTACGTTTCAAAGTGGTTTTGACAAAATGGTTGTGGAACTTCATGTTGAGCTAACATGGGCCATTTATCACAGTGAGAATGCTATTGAAGGACAGATAGTGACAATGTGTGTGAATCACATATAAATATATATATATATATATATATATATATATATATATATATCTTAGTCCAGTTTGGGTAGCATTGGTTCAGTCTAACCAAGGACCTCTGGGTATAGGAACTGATTGCTGCAGTATATAAAACTGAGTTCATGACCTTTCACCTCTTTATAGGGTTGCCTCCCCTGCAAGCAGGCCATGTATCCTTGGCTGGGCTAGCTGCCTGGTCCTATCCCCGGAAAAAAAATCCTACAGAGGAAGGAGGGACAGGTTTCTAATATTCATGAATGATGGTGCTTGGGGGCATATTTTACAGTTTGGTAAATTAAACAGATTCATGGTCATAAAGTCCTGTTTTATGATTTTTCAGTCCTACCTCCCCTGCTAATACTAGAAAGCTTTATTTCCAGTTTGAGCATGAGGATATTTATCTTTGCATACCATGTCAAAGAGACATACTGCAGGTGACTTGTCAAGTTCTTGGATGGATGAGTTACAACATTTTAGCTCACCTTCTTGCTTTGTGGGTTACACACACTAATATCTCTCTCTCTCTATATATATATATATATATATATATATATACATAAAATATATATATATATATATATATATATATATATATATATATATATATAAAATAAGGGGTTTCAGAGGTTGTGTAGTTGATGAAGAATGGGGGGGTGGCTTGCAATAACTACAAGCGGAGAAAAAAAACACAATCTGGCGTGTGCATTCATCAATGTGATAACGACTTCTACTTATGTGAATAACAGTGACAGCTCCTGATAGTTTTACCTGAAAAGTGATAATGACTCCGTGCTATATTGTAACTGACTTATTGCTAAGGTGATAATGACCTGCCTTTCATTACTGCAAAGGTCTGCATGCTCAGACACAGGTGATAATTGCTGCACATAACCTGTTGAGTAGGTACTCATTATATCACCTTGTGCAACTGTTATATAATACAGTAATTCAGTAAAATAGTATAACACTTAGCCCTTCCTCCCACCTAAGTTGCACACATTACTGACAAAGGCCAGAAAAATTCCCAAAATATAACATAGCTCCATGCAGGTAGTAGTCGGCAAGTAATAACCTTTATCTCACTCAGACAACTACTGAGTATAATCAGAAATGCAATAAGCCTAGAGAAAATCTCAACCTTATGTGGCTGAACTGTAAAACTGTAAGTAATAAGAAATACAGAAATAGCCATTCATTAAAAAGACAATATAGTTTGGTAAGAGAAACACATATATACCATATTCATATCATGGTACAAGTTGTTTACAAAAATAAATCTTTATAGTATATATATATATATATATATATATATATATATATATATATATATATATATATATATATATATATATATATATATTTAATGATGGAGCCAGCATGCGGACTAAGTTGTACTAAATGGAACTAATGAGCGAGTCTGTTTACCAGCAGGTCTGTTAACGGTGGATTTTGTTTTTGATGACTTGCAGTATGTGGGTTTGTGGTAAAAGTAGGGCATTTTATGGAAGGCAATACTTTAATCTTAGCAAAAGAATATTATAGATTGCTAGGACCTCAAAAAGTAATTTTCCATGGCTTTCTGATCAGTGGCATAGCTAGAGTTTGTGCTAGTAAGCTAGTAAGATTGCATTAGGGAATGGATGGCAAACTGATAAGTTCATAGTTACTAGGTATCTCTGCCAAAGTAAAAAATACAACACAGTACAGTATCAGCAATCCATCTACATACTGTGGAAGTAGAACCCACAGCCTTCTGCATCAAAAGCAAGTATACTACCTGTAATAACACAGACTTGGCAATCCACTATCACTTAAAACATGCCCAAGGTTGTTTTAAAACTTCAAAAACTGTACAAAGGATCTTAGTTTATTTCCCTATACATAAATAGCACACTTAACACCTTTCACAATGTCAACTCTACTTAGTGCAATACTGGCAAAAGATAAATCAAAGAAGAACAGCATCTGATCACAAAAGCGTACATTTTTAATAATACTGAAAGCTCCATTTTATATCTCCGTATACAAAAACACCAATCAGATAAAAGCAAATGACTGCAATGACAACTACTCTTGCTTGTTCATTTTATGCTGCAAAAAGAAATTCCAAGTAGCAAAGTACCCAGACAGCAGTTCGGTACAGGTTTAAAATGCAGATATTACTTATGAAAACTAAAATTACACAGTAGTACAATAACCACATTCTAAAGAACTGCAAACACATTTAACTACTTCATATAATTAAAAAAAATGTGAAACATATGCTAGAGGCTGTAAATATAAAGAATACAAAAAAAATCAAACAAGTTTCAACACCAGTGCCTAAAGTGATACCTCTAGTAGGCAGTGCGAAAGTCACCTTCAGTAAGCACAGGTGTAACCAGGCATACACTGTCCACTCAGGTGAGTGCCATTTTCATCTTTAGCACCTCTCAGAAACATATGGGTCTCAGAATCATAACTGCCAGGATGTCTATAACTCCCAACAGTCACAATGCAGTTCAGCATGTATGTTTATAAACACACAAATGTTCCTCTAACAACATTTTTCTGACTGTATAGAGGAGCAGCTGAGAATGATACATTTTTTAAGTTCAGAGGGTGCAATATTTACAATGTGTACTGTCACATTACCCAGCATTTAAAAAAAATGTACATACTGTGTGTGGGTACAACATAGAAATTCCTAAGAGGAAGGACATAGTATCAATCTTTGGGTATTGTTAAACCAGTACAATTAATATAAACAGACATTTTTACTTTCTTCATAATTTCATACAAGTTAACAGATGCTATCATATATACACAATGATCACACATGTGATTTTTCGCTTCTCCCCCTCAAGTCTTATCTTCTGCCAAGTAGGGCTCCATTTTTAAGCAAGTGGTCTATAATCTTCTAACCTGGTATCCAGTCATATAAACTTAATCTTCTCCCCTTAAACCATGATGTTTCTGAAAGCTACTCTGAAAATATGCTCAACTATTGTATGAACAGACAGACTATGCTAGTGCCACAGTTAGTCCCTTGAAGAAAATGCACTAAATAGGACCCTGACCAATTGTATACCATTCCTAAACCTACTACAAAAAATAAAGGAGGAGGGTGTAAACACTCCCCTGAAAGACAAGATACAGAGGTCAGTTCCAATGCGGAACAACTGTCACATTGTTTTGGTTACATCTGCATTATAAACATCACTAAGAAAAAATAGCGATCAAAATATGCCTTAATATTCCTCACCCTAACCCACAAAAATGAATCTTTATAGTCACCATGCTGATCCTTCTGTGCTGCCTATTGACTTCACTTTTAGACTTAAAATTCATATTTTGCCACTTACTTGAAAATAAAAGGTTAAAACATTTCTCCTGAACGTGTGAGTACAACTTCCTAGTCCCCAGTGTGGGTGCATTCAATACAATAATAATAATACAGAATAAGAACTCAACAATCACCGCATCTTGCCCTTTTTGGAACCCGGACTTTATCCTGCAAACATAAATAAGAAGCAGTTAGTTCACTTAATGCAGCGAGAAATCATTTGCATTACCAGAGCCGAAAACACACTCCACTAGGTCTCGTAAGAACACTGCAAAAAGTAACTGAACTGACATACTCCATTTTAGCTAGGCAGTAGGCAAGGCAAATTGCAGTAAAAGGGAACTGACACATTGCATTGCAAAAGAAAGTTAGCTAGGTCTCTCTCATTTGAAATAGGTCTCTTTCATTTGCAAAGGAAAGTTAGCTAGACAGTACGGTACAGGCACTCCATTTCAGCTAGGCAGTACGTATCATCACATTGTCCCTGAGATTTAAGTTTTCTATGGCAGTATAGTTTAAAGTTAGAGAACAGCAGTTTTATGTATGACACTCTTACACATCTCCAGGGTGACAGCCACAGTACAAATAATCTGACAAATAATTTTAGAATAGTAACACTGGTGGTGGCCTTTTTATTGACAAGTATAGCAGGATATAATAGCTTCATTGAAAGAACAAGGAAGAATAAAAGAGTAATTAGAAGATGGCATTAGATCATTAGCATTAGGACAAGTAAGGCACTCGAGAGGAACAGTTAACACAGATTTACTATACACCGCATACAGGAAGGGTAACCAATGGAAGTAATAAAGTTTAGGTAGAATGTCATGTCTGCTGATGACAAGGCATTAGATTTGTACATGAAGCTATTCTGTCATATGGGATAACTTACCGGCAAAAAAAAGAAGCCGTTCTTGGGCCAAACTGAACCTGGATGAAGTTAAATCAAGCCGAGGAAAATACAAACGGGAACTCCAACCGCCAAACCGGTGTGTCTCTCTTAAAGATCTTTCTGCAATCGGTGAGTGCGCAAATCAAATAGACGGATCCAGCAGCAGGTAAAATCTCCAAATATCAGGAACAAAAGGGAAATACCTGCTGCTGGAACCTCTATTTATTGGGGATAAATAAAAGAAAATAAAGTTGGGGGTGGAGTTGTTAGGCAAGTGGTGGCTTGGATTGCAAGAATCCGATTGGCTGCAACCACTTCCTTTATCAACAACTTTAAAATGGGATTTTCAACTAAAAGTTTAATGAGACCTTAAAGTAAAAACATGCTGAATCGTAACTGTAAATGGTACATTATAAGCTCAGCTATGATTTTAGCATGTTTTACATTAAGCTGTGCTACAAATCTGCACTGAAATTTCTCTTGCTTGTGGAAGGCACTCGGGGGTAACAGTTTGTAATTGCTATCGTCTCATAGCGTGCTCAGATGTATGCCCAGAGGCGCTATGAGATGGTAGTCAGGGTTAATGAGTTAAATGAAAGGATATGCTGTGAAATGTTGAACTTGAAACAATGTAGCAACATTGCCCTCTGCTGTAAAGAAAGTTAAGTCAAGCAATTCTTGTCTGTCCTTTGAAGTTGAAATTATTTCATGCCTGTCCCTTTCAAGTTAAAATTTGGAGTCAATGAGTCTGGAGTGAAGCATCCTGCCTATTGTTTTAACTTAAGGAATAATTACTAGAGTTTACACGTGGAATGTCTTTTATGGCTGTAATTTCCTGCAGGTGCAAGATAACAAGAATGTAGTATCTGTCAGCCTGGGAACCCCAGGAAAGCATAAAAAAAGTATGTAATGGGAATCAGGACTGGAGTAGCAATTTAAACAGAGAGAATCAGAAGGCATTAAGCATTTTTGTCTTGACCATCCAACTCATCAACACTCTGCCTGTTTTCTTATGTAAGTTATCTTAGACTTGCATTTTCTTTTAGAAATAGCTAGGAATTTAGAAAGATTAGACTAAGTGTTTTTCTGTGATGTCAGAACTGTACTACTGAATTATTTTAAGTATTTCTGTGTGATCTCTGAACTCTTGATTAGCACTCTGTAGTAAGAAGTATTGTCTTCTGTTTTTATTATTTATTATTAAATATTTTAAAACCTTTCAACTGTGGCTGTTTTGTGTAGAGATAAGTTAAGCTCTAGGAGTACATTGCATGTATATAAGGATCCTGTACCAAGTCACTCTAATAAGCCTTGACTGTTTGGTCATACTACCAATTAGATAATAATATTGCACAGTAATAATTGGACACCCTTTTAAGGGCCTTTGAGTAGCTGATAATTATTAGTGGGTGGTGGAAAAGTACTACCGTATAGTCTGGGAAAAGGGTGGCACAGCTGGAGAACCTGTGCCAGCCTTCCCCAGGAGTGTCTGTGTGGTTGTATAACCTCTTCTCAAAGTGTGTGAGTGTGTATGTGTCAGCTACTTGGGCAGGGACATGAAGCACTGGTTGGACAGAAAGAGTGCTAGAGGTTTTAGCTTGCACACTAGGCTGAGATCTGGACCCTATAGCTGTGCCACTGGGTAGTCTAATTGGGGACCTGGACAGCAAGGGAGCTACCAGCCCCGGACTGACTCTGTGTGCTCTTAAGGGAAATTGCACTTGACTGTGTGCATTTGCTATACTTTCCTCATATATGAGACGCCCTCTCTGGTGTTAGTGGTGAGGATTAATGCTCCTTGATTTCTGGGCCAGGGCATGAGCGTCACATTTGTGTTTGGCAGTGGTGGGATATCCACATCACATATTAATTAGTTGGCAAATACTAATTGGTTTGTAGTGGTGTGGGTAGAGTGAATTCCTGTAGCTTGTGCACAGTGAGCTTTGAAGGTGTTTTGTACTCTAAAACAGCCATGCAGTGAATATACAGAGTTCAGATCACAATTGTTTTATTTCTTTTGTTAGCTTAGTTAGACAAAGTGAGCAAGCAGCATGTCAGCAGAGTAGTATGGAAAGCTGACAAGGAGCCAGCTGGTGGAGATGTGCCAGGCTAGGGGACTGGTGCATGGAAACCTGACTAAGGCAGGCCTGATTGCAGCCTTGGTTGCAGCTGCATCAGAAAATAGAAACCAGGAGGACAATCAGACTGGCAGTGGAAATATAATACTCTCGGAGAATGGACAGCTCAACCTTTCTGCAGTGGACTTAAAAATTCAGCTGGAGCTAAAGAGACTTGAGTTGGAGGCCAGGCTTGTGGAAATAGAAGCAGCTGAGAGACTGGGGCACCTAGAGAGTGAAGAGAATAAGAAACTGCTATGCCTAGAAGCTGAGGAAAAAGAGAGGAAGAGGCAGCATGAGAAGGAGATGCTGACTCTTTGCCAGAGTCATGGAGGTAATGGGGAAGGGGGTAACTGGACCCCAGAAGCACAAAAGGTCAGTAAATTTCTTCTGCAGTTTAAAGAGGGGGATAATTTTGATAGTTTCATTCATATGTTTGAGGGGGTATGTAAATAGTATGAAGTTGACCAAGGGCTCTGGCTGTGGTTCCTGACCCCCTTACTCCATGTTAAAGCTGTAACTGTATTATCTAAAATGTCTGATGTTGCATGTTTTGATTATAATGTTGTAAAAAATTGTCTATTAGAGTTTTTAGGCTAACACCTGAAATGTATAGGAAAGAGTTTCGTGAGCATAGATGCAAGGCAGATGAAAGTGTGTGTGTGAATATGTTGCTGAATTGAGCACTTATTTCCATAGGTGGGTGAGTGGATGTCAGGACACCACTTTTGAAGGGCTGGCAGACCTTTTGGTGAGGGAACAAGCCCTTAGCACTTTGCCTGAGGACATGAGGATCTGGTTAGCTGATAGACAATGTGCTACTTCAGATGAGTTTGGGAAGAGGGGAGACCTATACCTGGCAAGCAGGACAGCCGTGCACAGGAAGGGGACCCTCAGTACTGCTCATGGGTCTAAAGGAACCCATGGTGGGCAGAACAGACTGCCCCAACAGAATCTGCCAGTAGCAGGGGAAGCCACTAGTCCAGGTACACGTCCAGGAGCTAGGGTTAAATGTTTTGAATATAACCAGTGGGGTCATGTGGCATACAGGTGTCCATGCAGGCAAGGTGGGGAACCAAAGGTGAGGGAGCCAGTAAGTGGGAAAGACAAAATGCCAATAGTAGGTTGTCTTGAGACAACAGGGGTACCAAACTACCATCCTGCAGATGTCCTGATAGGGAAGGATTTGGATGAGGCTGTACCATGTGCTTATGCAGTTACACACAGTCAGGCTAGGAGACAGGCATGTGCGTCTGGTAGCCTGGGGGAGACCTAGACAGACTGCATACTTGCAGCCAGGACTGGTGAGGTGGTTACTTCAGGGAGGGAGCTACTCTGTAGCAGTGAGACTGAATGTGAGCCACAGCTGCTTGTGGGTACTGATGTTCCCTTGGACAGAGTGACTGCAAAGGTAGAGGTGAGTAGTAGTACCCAGGCTGACAGTGAGGCACCACTGTCAGAGGATGCCAGACTTCCTGTGGAAGGGGAGCTGGGAAGGGTTGCAAGGAGAGAGTTGAGACAGGCTCAGCTCTCAGACCCTACATTTCAAGGCCTGAGGCAGGTAGCTAGGGAGGCACCTGATTCTCAAGGAAAGGGGGAATTTTTATACTGGGACAAAGGGTTACTATACAGAGAATGGACCCCTGAGGGAGGGCTAGAAGGTGAGAGAGTACAGCAGTTGGTAGTGCCTAGACCCTACCATCTGGCACTTCTAGCCATAGCCCATGATATTCCCTTTGCAGGTCATATGGGCATAAAATGTACAGGTGTCCATAGCTTGAAATTTCCAGAGATGTAACAGGGTACTGCAGGACCTGTGAGCAGTGCCAAAAGGTAGACAAGGCAGGAGACAAGGTGAGAACTCCTTTGTTGCCTTTGCCTGTGATTGAGGAGCCATTTCAGAGGGTAGCTATGAGTATTTTGGGTCCTTTGAATACCCCAAGTTCCACAGGGAAACAATATATCCTAGTGGCAGTGGATTATGCTACACAATACCCTGAGGTGGTGGTTTTGTCCTCCATTGAGGCAGAGAAGGTGGCAAATGCGTTGTTATAGATTTTCAGCAGGGTAGTTTTCCCAAAAGAAATACTGACTGACAGAGGTGCCAATTTCATGTCAGACTTGCTGGCTTGTCTGTGCAAGTCCTATGGAGTGAAGCACATGAAGACCACCGCCTACCATCCCCAGACTAATGGTCTTGTTAAGAGGTTAAACTCTACAATCAAGTCCATGCTACGGGCATTTCCAGATCAGTTTAAGAGGGAGTGAGACAAATATTTGCCCCATCTGTTGTTTGCTTACAGAGAGGATCCCCAGGAATCCCCAGGGTTTTCACCCTTTGAGTTGCTGTATGGGCATAGGGTGAGGGGACCTCTAGATTTAATTTGAGATGAGTGGGAAGGTGAGTGCAAGTCTCACAAGGAGTCTGTTGTAGCATATATCCTAAACCTCAGGACAAGACTTAGAGAACTCATGGGCTTGGCCCAGGGGAACCTGGCCGACGCCCAACAACAGCAAAAGGTGTGGTATGACAGGAATGCTCGAGCTAAAGAGTATGCTGTGGGGCAGCAGGTAATGTTTCTCATTCCTGTCAGACACAACAAGCTGCAAGCAGCTTGGGAGGAATCCTACAAGGTGGCAAGAAAGGTAAGAGATGTTAACTACATGGTGGAACTGCTAGGCAGATGGCAGGGGCACAAACTGTGCCATGTTAACATGATGAAACTTTACAATGATAGGGAGGCCCTTGTGCTGAGCATTTGCAGTGGATTGCAGGAGGAGTCTGAGGGAGATCTGGGGACTGATGTCCTCAGTGAGGCTCAGGCTGACACCTCAGTGGAAGGGGTAGCAATGTCCCAGCAGGTATCTCCTACCCAGGTTTGAGAAATCCGTGCAGTGTTGCAGGAACTTGGGGACATGTTCACTGAGAAACCAGGGTGCACCCACCTGGTGCAGCACCAGATGGATACAGGACCCCAAAGGCCTATTAGGCAGGCCCCTTATAGAGTGCATGAGTGAGTCAAACAGACTCTGAGGTAGGAGGTACAGGAGATGTTAGAACTAAAGGTGATTCAAGAGTCCAACAGTCCATGGGCCTCCCCAGTGGTGCTGGTGCCAAAGAATGATGGCATCACCAGGTTCTGTGTGGACTACAGAAAATTAAATAGTCACACAGAGACAGATGCTTACCTCATGCCTAGGACAGATGAGGCCCTAGAGCAGCTGGGTCGGGCTAAGTATCTTACAACCATGGATCTTACCAAGGGTTACTGGCAGGTGCCCTTGACACCCAGTGCTAGAGAGACGTTAGCCTTTGTGACTCCTTTTGGCTTGTATGAGTTCACAAAGATGCCCTTTGGGATGAAGAATGCCCCAGTGACTTTCCAGAGGCTGACAGATAATATCCTAGTAGGAGCAGGAGGGTTTGCCCTTGCTTACCTAGATGATATTGCCATCTACAGCCATTCCTGGCCAAAGCACCTTCAGCATGTCAGGGAGGTACTGGACAGACTACAGAGGGCAGGGTTGACCATTAAGCCGAGCAAATGTAAGGTGGGCATGGAGGAGGTCTCCTACCTAGGACATAGAGTGGGGAGTGGTAAGATAAGGCTAGAACCTGCCAAAGTGGAAGCCATTCAGACATGGCCTGCACCTGTTACTAAATTGCAGGTGAGGGCATTTTTAAGGACAGCAGGGTACTACAGAAAGTTCATCCCCAGTTATAGTACCATAGCTGCTCCCCTCAACTCCAACCCAGGGAGGAATGCTATGCAGCTGTAGAAAAGGAATGCCTAGCCATAGTGTGGGCACTGCAGAAACTTCAGCCTTATCTGTATGGAAAGAAATTCACTGTTATGACAGATCACAACCCCCTAACATGGTTAAACAGAGCCAGCCAGCCAAATGCCAAATTGCTAAGATGGAGCCTAGGGTTACAAACATATGCTATGTCAGTGCAGCACCACATTAGAAGTAGCAATGCCAATGCAGATGGGCTCTCAAGACAGGGAATGGGGTAGGTATACTCAGATAGGCCTGACCCTCTAAAGCAGCATTTCTCAAGGGTCACATGAAAAACTAGCTTGAGTTCTCCGGGGGGGGGGGTGAAGGCTGCCAGCCTAGCCAGATAGGCTTTTATACATAATTCTATAATTTGTAAATATGAATGTTGAACTACAGACTTTTTTCTTAATTGAAAGAAAATACTGTGAAATGTTGAACTACAAGCTTGTTTTCTTAAATGAAAGGATATGCTGTGAAATGTTGAACTTCAAACAATGTAGCAGCATTGCCCTCTGCTGTAAAGAAAGTTAAGTCAAGCATTTCTTGACTATCCTTTGAAGTTAAAATTATTTCATGTCTGTCCCTTTGGAGTTAAAATTTGGAGTCTATGAGTCTGGAGTGAAGCATCCTGCCTATTGTTTTAACTTAAGGAATAATTACTAGAGTTTACATGTGGAATGTCTTTTATGGCTGTAGTTTCCTGCAGGTGCAAGATAACAAGAATGTAGTATCTGTCAGCCTGGGAACCCCAGGAAAGCATAAAAAAATGGTGTAATGGGAATCAGGACTGGAGTAGCAATTTAAACAGGGAGACTCAGAAGGCATTAAGCATTTTTGTCTTGAACATCCAACTCATCAGCACTCTGCCTGTTTTCTTATGTAAGTTATCTTAAACATGTTTTCTTTTAGAAATAGCTAGGAACAAGAAAGATTAGACTAAGTGTTTTTCTGTGATGTCAGAACTGTACTACTTAATTGTTTTAAGTATTTCTGTGTGATCTCTGAACTCTTGACTAGCACTGTGTAGTAATAAGTATTGTCTTCTGTTTTTATTATTTATTATTAAATATTTTAAAACATTTCAACTGTGGCTGTCTCTATAAGTTAAGCTCTAGGAGTACATTGCGTGTATATGAGGATCCTGTACCAAGTCACTCTAATAAGCCTTGAGTGTTTAGTCATACTACCAATTGGATAATAATATTGCAGAGTAATAATTGGACACCCTTTTAAGGGCCTTTGAGTATGATAATTATTAGTGGGTGGTGGCAGGGTGCTACCGTATAGTCTGGGAAAAGGGGGCACAGCTGGAGAACCTGTGCCAGCCTTCCTCAGGAGTGTCTGTGTGGTTGTATAAACTTTTCTCAAAGTGTGTGAATGTGTGTGTCAGCTACCTGGGCAGGGACAAGAAGCACTGGTTGGACAGAGGGGATGCTAGAGGTTTTAGCTTGTCCACTAGGCTGAGATCTGGACCCTAAAGCTGTACCAGTGGGGAGTCTTATTCGGGACCTGGAGAGCAAGGAAGCAACCAGCCCCGGACTGACTGTCATCTCTGTGTGCTCTTAAGGGAAATTGCACTTTACATTGTGTATTTGTTATCCTTTCCTCATATATGAGATGCTCTCTCTGGTGTTAGTGGTGAGGACTGAGGCTCCTTGATTGCTGGGCAGGGAAGGGCATCACACTTATGCTTAGCAGTACTTTATTTGTTTAGCAACTGCTGGGGAGCATTGTTTAAATGTGGTGGTCAGCCATAGAAGGAAGAGGCGCCTCTACAGGCAGCAGGATAAGAGTGTGTGCATGTGTGTGTGTTTTTGTGTGTGTGTGTGTGTGTGTGTGTGTGTGTGTGTGTGTGTGTGTGTGTGTGTGTGTGTGTGTGTGTGTGTGTGTGTGTGTGTGCGTGTCTGTGCGTGTCTGTGCGTGTCTGTGCGTGTGTGTGCGTGTGTGTGCGTGTGTGTGCGTGTGTGTGTGTGGCTGTGTTGTAACTTTCCAGTATATATCCTCTGTGTGACTTATCATCTTTTTCATACTGAGTCTCTCATATGCAGGTCCATTTGAGACACAGGAGGTGGTGTGGCTGCATTAACATCAGCCTCTTGCAGCTGCTGCAGCTTCTGTTGGGTCACTGTTTTCCACTCTGTCTGCCTTTCTATGCTGAACATGAAATGGAGGATTCTGTGATACTTTCTGTTTTAGCCTCCCCAAAGGAGGAGGGCGTAGACTCCTTTTCTGAAACCAGACAGCAGGTGTTACCTTTTATGATATGACAGCAATTGCAGGGGTTGGTCACAGTTGAATACCTGCATCTGCATTCTGGAGTATCTTGACGACTCACTCAGCCAGTAGGCCTGAAATTCCAGTCTATGACATCTAGGCATATGATGTCCCTGGACATTTGCCTTCCAGGCTGATCCTGCAGCCAGCTATGTCAGCAGTCCATCCTATCCTCATCTTAGTGTTTCCCTGTCCTTCTATGTCATTGCCCATACCTTTCTCATTGCCCAAGCATCCCCATCACTACTTGCCTATTCTCTTTCTGACTGTATTAATATACTACACACCATCTTTTCACCATCCTATATGTCTGTGTCTATATTCTGTGCTTGTTTCTATGCACCTGTTACCTGTCTTTCTCCCTCTATCCCTCACAAAGCTGCATCTGATTACTTTTTCCCTTTTACATTTATTTAGTTATGATCTATCCCACAAAATAAAATGCTTCTCCTTCTCCAAAATCTCTTTCCCTTAATGATTACCATTTTCCTCTGTGCTTGATGTAATTCCATTTCTTACTTTCCTACCATTTTCTCCTCTTTATTTTTATAAAAAAGGATCCATGGTGGTGGTGCTGCGGTAGCGTTGTCGCCTCACAGTAAGACGCTGAACGGTTCGACTCTCAGAGCATTTTCTGCGTGGTGACATGCGTGAATGGGCGTACCTTCATTGAAGGTTGTGTGTTAGGGCTGGCAACTCAGCACATAAAAATCAACTGCCAATCATTAGCGGACCGAAGTTCCGCTGTGGTGACCCCTAACCGGGAAAGCCGAAAGACACAACAACATTTTTATGATGAAAAAATTGGGCACTTTGGTGTGGCATATTTGCATTGTTGTACCTGTGCAACTGTATGCCACACTTCCCTCCATGTGGCTGTATACCACAGTCTGAATCAGGCAGCTGTGCCACTGTATGGTGCCACACATACTGCCTTGGGTAAAGAGGGCTGTTTTTCTTATGACAACATGCACGGCACCCAAGCAGGCAATGGCAGTATCATTCCCCTGGTATCCTCCCGTAGTGCTGCACTAACTGTTAACAGTGCCCATAGGCTTTATTTTGTGGCTTTACATTCAGTATTCTGACAGTATCCCTTGCCTGTTACATCCATAAATAGCTCCTTCATGCACAAGCATCCTTGGTTTTAGTGCTGCACGGGCAAGCTACATCTGTATGATTCCTACCCAGTACCCACGATAAAAGTATTTCGGCTTTTCCCGGTTAGGGGTCGCCACAGCGGAACTCCGGTCCGCTCATAATTGGCAGTGAATTTTTACGATACCAAGTTGCCAGCCCGATGCCCAACCTTCAACAAAGGTACGCCCATTCATGCTTGCACCTACCTGCATGTCTTTAGCGTCACTCGACCGCGGGGAGGACATGCAGACTCCTGATCTACTTTTTTATTCATATTAACAGCCTATTTGTTTCAGTTGTGATGAGCTACTTAATTTCACTAGTAAAACAATTTTGTTATAACAGATTTTAGGTTTGGGAGTTGGTGTAATGAATTAGGTGTTTACCTTCGATACACAGATTAGTGGGTTTGACCCTCACCTTTGAGAGAAATGGATTAGGCTTAAAATAGCCCATAAAGGCACCTAGCATAGTACTTACATATTAATCTATTGTGTTAGATAACATAAATGTGTATCCTGCTTAATTTAAGAAAGATAACTTCGCTTTCAGTTTTCCATTTTGCATCACAAGTTCTAGAAATAAAGGAAATAAATGTTATTACTGTACATAACCAATACTAGTTTTTGTGTTGCAAGCATTGTAGTTATCAACTTTTGCAGTAGATGGCAGTGTTTACATGTGTAACACTTGCATGCACAGATTCTCCTTTCATGCTGCAAAAAACACTTAACATTTACTCATTTTTCAAACAGACACTCTTACCAAAGGCGTTAGCCCTGACCCTGGAGATCTGAAGCAGCTGTGTTAACTTCAATGCATATTGCCAAGTAAAGGTTTCCAAACACCTCAGGTAAAATAATATAGGTCAACATTAATGCCATTCCCATGTCCTAAAGGTGCATTCACAGCTTTCTGTTGAATTTATTTTGTTAGTCTATGTTTGTATTTTATCTTATTTCATTGTAATAGAAAATTGAGTAATTGATCTTTTACATGCTTTTTGGTCTACTGTCCGTTCATCTTAGTCATGTAGAACTTGCATGTTTAATATTGCAATTATTACTGTCAGAGTACAACTCCACTCCTTCTACATACCTGTGCCAGTTTTCACATTAGGCATTTTACAGACTCAAGCAACTTTAAGTTATTACTGAAGTGACTGATTGGTGAATCCCACAGAGTGACTACCCTATGTAAACAAGAACAGTGCCATAATCTGGATTGTTTCTAGAATTTAACGTCACTCTCTGCCAGCAGTGAAATGTGTACTGCATTCTAAAGTATTTCATTTCATAGAAAACAAAGGTACGTACTTCCAGCCCATGACAGATGCATGAAGCGATCATCCTCATTTGCATAAAGCAATCATTTTTTGTGAACAGGCTAACCGGCCCAGGAGACATTAAAGCAACTCGAGCTGGATACGAGACTAGTAAGCTACTGATTAACTAACATATACATTTATCTATGTGAAAAAGCAGACCTTTCTCTTATACTTCAGCTGTATTCCTCATTTATAAACTGCAAACGTAGCTTTTGACATGTACTAACAAAGATCTGATGCTGTCTTGTATGCACTTTGACCTGCAACATGC
Organism: Protopterus annectens; assembly: GCF_019279795.1. Classification (NCBI taxonomy): domain Eukaryota; kingdom Metazoa; phylum Chordata; order Ceratodontiformes; family Protopteridae; genus Protopterus; species Protopterus annectens. Next base: position 649,378,236 of record NC_056730.1, on the reverse strand, counting down.
TGAAGAACAGCAAGTAAATATACTCAAGCCATTATGAATACATTTTATGCTAGAAGAAACCTCTGCTTGTTCTATCCTTTCAACAGTTATATGAAAAGTATGAAAAATGCCAAGTTAAAGAAGGTTTGAATACCTTGAAATCTACCCATGGTAAAAGTTAGAATCTCTGCAACTACACTTTTCATGCTGATTTTGACACAGTGGTGCATTAATTAGCATTGTTTTATCACAGATTTTTTTCCAGATTGCGGTGTCTGCACATCCTTTGTGTGTCAACTTGGGGTTTTGTTAGGTACTCCAATTTCCTCCCACATACCAAAGACATGTTGTTAGGTGAATTAGTTTGCCCACGGGTGACTATATTCTGGAATTAACTGGTGTCCTAGCCAGGAATACTTTTGTCTTGGGCCAGTCTGACTACCATCATAAATTTTAACTCCTGTACGACTTTTAGAAGGATAAAGCAGATAATCATAGAATGAATGACATACCAATGCAACATTTTTTCATCTGAATTTCCTACTTAAATGACATGCTGTCATTTTATTCCACTTATAATATCAGTGGTGTGAGGCACAAGGTGAACTTCTGTCCCACAACCCCCAGGGCAAATGGTAAAAATAAATTTTTACTGTTGTTGCTCATACAAAGGAAAGTTAAGATGAGGCCAAAACTTACATATGAGATATGTGCTTGAACAAGATCACATTAAGGGTAAGTGGCTAGTTACTGTTGTGAAAAGTAAAGCAGGTATCATACACTGAAAGGAATTACAGTCTAAGCCACTATATATCCGCCATCTCTGGGATGAGATATTAGACTGAGACCACATCAGACTTAGCTGATGGTAGCTCAGGTTCATAGGTTCATAGGTTGGTACTAGGCTATCGGCCCTAGGGCCTATACAAGCCTAACCATAACAATTCCCTAGCTATTTCTTCCCACAGTATTTACTTCCCTGGACACCTGTCTAGCAGGGTGACTGACGTGATCCCCAGGGTGAATTTCCTATCTCCCATCCAATCATCAAGGTTCCTTTTGAAGAGGAACAAAGAGGCACTCTGCTTGACATGTATGCATTACATCATAGGTGGATGTAAAAGATCCCGCAGCACGTCTAGAAAAGGGTAAGGGAATTTATGTGGTGCTCTGGCCAAATTTAACCTACTCAGTATAAATACCACATCAGGTCTCCAGTGAAAATTGCCAGATGGCTAGTGGGACTAACCTGGTCAACAAAAGATAGATAGATAGATAGATAGATAGATAGATAGATAGATGGATAGATAGATAGATAGATAGATAGATAGATAGATAGATAGATAGATAGATAGATAGATAGATAGATAGATGGATAGATAGATGGATAGATAGATAGATAGATATATAGATAGATAGATAGATAGATAGATAGATAGATAGATAGATAGATAGATAGATAAAAGCACTGTGTGGTGTGAGATGCAAAGACAAAAAGGTTGTTATGAGCCATAAATTCATTCTGTATTGACTTCATGGTGTGAGTTGTTATATCTGTTCATCATTAATGCGGTTTTACAGTTCCATATATCGTCCTTCTCATTTCTTATCTAGCACATATCAGTTTGCGTGATTTCACTTATCACCAGCATATGTTTATGTCACAGACTTCTGTATTATGTAGCTCCCTGTTTCAGTTTCTGCATGTATCCTATATTTCATATTAAAAGATATTTACATTCAGATGTCACTCAGTTTCATCATGCATTTTACTAACTGACTGAACATATAGGTCATCATGCACATTTTGGCCCCTCTTTCTATCTTCGACCACACAGAGTTTTTGTTTTGCTACCAAAGAGACTAATATCATCAACACATTTTAAACCAGTGAGTAGTGATACATTAATTGTATTTTCTACGTTAACTGCATTTTCTAATTTTTGTGAAACTCACTCATATTTTTTAAATATGTTATTTTTGTTTTCTCCAGTCAGAAAATAGATGTTGGGCAAGTGCAAGCCAATAGAAACTGTTATATGCAGGTATTGCATTGATATACCATGCATGTACCTCGTACCTCCAGCTACCGACAAAAGTAAACAATTACTTTAACAGAAAAAAAATGCACTTAATTTTTGAACCATTTAATTTTATGGGGTCTTTCCATTTTAACACAACAAAATAAGTAGTGGTACACTTTACGATAGCAGAACAAGTAGCACCATTTGATTTAAGTCCATGTTTAGTTTTTTCTGTTATTACTTACCCACAGCATTGCTGTTTCCTAACACTTGGTCACAAACAGTGCACAAGTCTTTCTGAGACTAACATTAAATAGATCTCCCAATGAAATGAATGAACTGGACTCATATAGGGAGACTTGGTGATAACAACAAATATGGAAATAATAGTCTGAACACAGAATATTCTGAAAATATTATGGTCTACCATACTAGATCAATTTTGGCCTTGCTATGTGACAGAGAGGGATAAAGCCCTGACTACAAACTAGGTGCCTTAGTTTTGAGGATCAGTTCTTGCATTGGAAAAGTCAGACCACTGGACAGGAGTGATAAACGTATGCTGACTTTCCCATTCTGGGACCTGGCAAAGGCTGTGGTGGCCCACAGTCAGACTGATCTGCTCCCATGCTAGTAGAAGCTTGCCCAAAATTACAAAGGGCAGACTGGCAAGGGTCCTAGGCTTGGTTCGCCCAAACAGGTGATTGTCTGATGTGTGAGGGAGCATGCTTGTTCAGCTTTATGGACATAGGAGGTCCTTGTAGTGACATAAGTGCTCAAATCAGCCACCAACATGTGCGATTAGTGCTATAGAATAAACGCCCTTTAGTGCTGGGTTAAATCAAAAACAAGAGGACTACAGAGAAAGATGAAAAGACTACAGAGCCCTTTTCCATCTGGGTTTCTGCTGATCTGATTCAATACAGTATAAGGACTTTGTCTGCTTCCTAGAACCAGGAATGCAGAGTTCCAGCCTTTCACCAGAACAGAGGTTTCCATGTGACAGCTACTTGAGCTTGGGTTTCGGGGAAGAATTGAAGTGTTTGATTTTGATTGGTGAGTTTCTGTGGGGGCAATGGCTGCATTTTGATGGTCAGCTTCTGTGGGTGCAGACCCTTCCAGACATCAAATACCAGTAGGCTTGCTCAGTTCACTGCATTAGTGCTGGGCTGCTCCAAAGACAAGAAGACTACTAAGATGGAGGACAAGACTACAAAGCCCTTTTCTATCTAAGTTCCTGTTGATTCAACATGCTACAAAGACTTCATCGGCTTCCTAGGACTGGGTCTGCAGTGTCCAGCTTTTAGTGAGAACAGAAGCTTGCATATAACAGCCATCTTAGCTTGGGTTCCAGAGAGGGATAGGAATGCTTGATTTTGATTGGCTAGTTTTTGTGGAGGACATTGGCTGAATTTAGATTGACTGGTTTCTTAAATATAAGGAGGTTTGGGTATCCAACAAAGAGACTTGACTGAATCAGGTACGGCAACCTCTTCATCTTTGCTGTATATGATATAAATTTCACTGCCTTCTTTGCCACAATGTAGCTGTACTACTTTGAATATTTTTCTAACTTATTAACTTAGTGACTGCACTTCCCTTGAACACATTGCTAGAATTAGTACTTTTGTTCTGCTGACTATTGTGTTATTGAATTTAACTCATTCCCTCCAGTAAAGCTCTATTGAGTGTGTACCTTTAACTTCCAGTGGGTGTGGCTTCGACCTTTAAATAAATGAAGTTATTACCAGGCAGTTCTAATAAATACTCATTGACAGAGGTCAAATATCAGTGCAGTTATGTTTGCAACCATGTATGCTTCGAGATAAAATATTCTGATACCTTGTATGTAGCATGGTTTTGGAATTATTAATGCAAATATGAACAAGCAATATTTGATGCCTAGAGGCACAGTAGGAGCTAACTGCAGAAATGCCTGGAGGCGCACTTTAATGAGAACATTACACTGTTGTGCCTCATTGGTATTGTATTGTAGTTCACTTTTTCTTTGCTGATTGTAGTAGTATTCGGTTTGAATAATACTCCCCTATTGTGCCTTGTTACTTTGGCAATGTTGCTCATTACTGGCAGTATCTAAGATATTACTGCAGTGTTGCCTGTTACTGATAATAGGTATATAAAACACATTAAATTTTTATCTCACATGCTGATTTTACTTTTTGATCATTTGTGTTGTTGCATTTCTGCTTGTTACTGATTACTATGGGGTTACGGCACTTAAAGCCACTACTCTACAGTACTACACTAGGGGCTGCATGATTATCTTTGCCATATACTTTTATTACTTAGCTGACTGCCACACTGATAATGTACAGAAATGCAGAAAAAGTATTTATTTTGCAGTTACTATCCTTGAAACTACTCATTTAGATTATCTGTAGCTATTACAATTACTGCACCCAAATCCATTGAATTAGACTGATTATTACTCATTGTTTTTACTAGCTAGGTAGAGACCACATCATCAGGCTACTGGGTAAACCCATTTGATTTAAATTTTCAATTTGTTACTGATTTCCTTGTTGATCCTGCATATTTCTGTCACTTTTACACATTTTTGTACTTGTAACTACTACAATAAATACACTTCATCCTTTTATCCTTCAGCCATATCCAATATTACCACATTTTTCCTAGTCCAGTCAATTATTCCCCTCTGTCCTACACCAAAAGGAAGTTGTTAACCAGTCCTGTTATTATATCCTTTTGTCTGCAGTGGTCAAAATACAAGCTCAGTCAGCTTTTGCCTCTTCTGTAACCAGTTGGATAACTAAGTATTTTGAGGCAGTGGAGCAGCTGTCACATGCTTAGTGAAAACTCTATTGGCTACCTTACAATGATTTAGTATGTGAGTGGTGTACGTATCTTCTCAGCTTGGAGGCTACCTTCTCACCTCAGAACACATTTGGTAAACACAACACACACGTAGACAGCATGGTGCATTTCTACTAAGCCAACTTATGCCGTGGTTGTTAAGAACCACTGCTTAAACCTCCTTAGCTAAAGATTAAAAAACCTTATATATTAGTTCACACAGCAACACAGCCACCTTTAACTTGAAAGTTTATAGATGACTTCTAGGCTAACTGACCCAAAGGGTCAATTTCCCAAGATCAGAATTAAACCACATACCTTGTGTCTATGAAGTAAAGACCTTAACCAATATGTCAAGCCCAGTTCAATCTTCAAACCTACAGCCAATACTCAAACCAGTAAAAGTCACAGGGGTGCGTTATGGACCTCTGAGACTGCATCTAAGTCAGTAATGTTTTATTAACAAGTGACTCTATTGTCAGATATATGGGCTCCACCCTCACCATGCTGGATAAAAATAAGATGACAGTTAACTGTCTTTCTGGAACCAGGATTTGGAACATAACAAGAGATCCTACCTCTTTCCACCCTGTTAAATACAATTATGACCTGATAGTGATCTACATGGGGGTGAATAATCTTAGGTGCACTATCCACACGGACATGCCAAAGGATATGACTGAGTTTCTTATGCACGTGTGTCTAAGGCAGGAGGAAGATACTGGTCTTGAATCATATTTTACCATAATTCTGAGTTTCAAAGAGAAGATAAATGACTTTAGTAATTGACTATGTAGCTGGTGTCCTTCTAGGGGGACCCAGTATGTGCAAGCCTGAGATGACATGGCAGACAAGCCTTCCTGGTTTGAAAGGGATGATCTGTACCTAGTTCTTCTACCAAGATTTCACATTGTGGATAAAGCCTTTAATAACCCCATAGTACTTTTTTAGGTAAAGTCCATCTGATGGACATTCCAATCTAGTAAATTCTAATTTTGAACATATTAATGTTCTACTCAGTGCTGTTGAAGGGAGCTCTATCTTTGGCATACAAGGCATTGTCAGGCCCCAAATTGATGGACCTCCTGCACATCTGCAAAATAAATACTATCAGAATTACCCATTCTATAGACTTAAACCTTGCTTGTGATATAAGCAGGACCTGTTGGAGAGACAAGTATGTACCCCAGAAACTACTCCTTCTCTGAAACAGGCTTCCCATGCATGTGAAGCAGAGTTCGTCCCTAACCCAATTCAAGTGTAACTTGGACAATTGGATGAGGAACAGGAAATTCATCCCTGATTTGGCACCTATGTCTCTAATGGATACAAGCAGCCTGTAAATGGTTTATCTCCCAGACCCCTGCTTGTAAATGTTTCATTTCCCAAGCCCCCGCTTACACTTATCAAGGATACCAGAACTTGTTAGAGATTTGTAATGTATTTCTAGGCTTAAAAAGGCCCCAGTGATCATTATCCTAGTACACACTTATGAACCTATGGACCTATGAACTATAAGTCTCAACAAAATCATGCCCAAACGTGATGCTCTCCTGTAATTTGAATACATTAGACTGATACCGTTTCTCTAGCTTCTTCTCAACTATCTGTCTCACTGCAAACATCAGGTCACTTCTGCTGCATCCTGATCTGAATCCAAACTGCTCATCTCCCATCTTACTTTCTGCTAGTCTGTTTATCCATTTATCAATCACTGTCTCCAGAAACTTCATGCAATGTGACAGAAGTTTGATACCTCTGTACTGCTCAAACTTGTGGGTGTCCCCTTTCTTGTACACTGGCATGAGTATGCCTATTCTCCATTCATCTGAGATATGCCTTTCTCTCCATACTGCTATGACTACTCCAGTGTTGTGCTACTTACTTATAAAAGTAATACGTTACTATTACTAGTTACTTTTCAATGAAAGTAATATATTACTATTACTTATTACTTTTCTAAAAAAGTAATATATTACTATTACTAGATACTTACTAAAGTGTTACTTTTACGTAAGTGTAGTTTATCAATTATAATATTGAGATTTACTCACACAAGTAAGCACATGCATATAAGTGCATTATTAAAGATGTACACACAATGTTATAATGATGAATAGCATTTAACAGTTGAAAAACTCCAGAAGATTTCTCTTTATAGCTGGGGGGCACAGTGGTGCAGTGGTTAGTGTTGTCAACTCACAGCAAGAGGGTCTCTGGTTTGATTCTCAGCTGGGGTGCCTTCTGTGCAGAGTCTGCTTGTCTTGTGTATTACAGTGAGGTTCGGGTGTTTGTTAAATATGTTTATTACACACAAACACATCAGGATGGATGACTAGAACATAAAACTTAAACAAATTAGCTAACTGACTGCTACACACACATGCTTTCACTCTAGCTGCTTACACGAAATGGCACTCTGCTTGCATGTGCTCAGTACATGCAAGCAGAGTGCACAACAAACACACTGTGATCTATATCGTCCCTCATTAATAATTTTGTCATGCAAATGAAAAATGACAGTCAGATACACATAAAAATTATATAAACACATAAACAATAACAATCATGTCCAGGTTGCCATGTATCTAGGATTAGGTCTTGAGATATGACCTGACCTTGTTATATAATAATCAGTACTGGGTTTAGCAACAGGGACAGTTACTGGGGAATGCTCTTCATTAGAAACTTCAGGGACACTTTCAGAAAGAGAAACAGAAGATGAATTGTTCTCTGGAACAGGAACATTTGATAGCATACTCTGAGAATTAGAGTCTCAATTACAGACAAGATGCTGTAACACTGGCTCAGACACCGGCAATACATGTTTCCGATTCCACCTAAATTCCATTCCTTGTGACTCAATGATGTACGATCTTGGTTCCACACATAGCTATTTCACAAGTCCTACTCGATCAAAACCTTTTACTCCCTGCATCCTCACTATCTCTCCTTTTAATGGTTTGAGAGGTTTGCTGGTTTTGTCATAATGGAATTTCTGTGACAAAAGCTTTTTCAAGAGTTGAGCTTTTACTGCTTTGTTGTTTTTTGCACTTGGAATCAACAAATTCTTACTGATTGGTAGTGTAGTTCTGGTTTGTAAATAATAAAACAACAGAGACACGGTCTACAGCTATCACAACTTTATTATTTATATCTTTCTTGTCTTCTTTTTCAGTTTATGTTTTTTAGTCTTGTCTTGACATCAGTCTCTGAGCAGGTGAACCAAATAAATTGTATCAAGGGATATTTCTGAGATTAAGCCACTTGAGAAAAACATCAGTTTTGTCTCTTTTGGATTTCTCCAACAACTGTTTCACACTTTGAACTACATTTTCAGCCAAGCCATTAGATTGTGGACACTCAAGATTACTAGTAACATGAACAAAGTCCCATGTCTCAGCAAATCTTTTGAACTACTAACTTGTAAACTGTGCACCATTGTCAGAAATGACTGTGCGGACTACTATGGACAGAAAAATGTCTCTTCAATTTCGTAATAACAGTACTGGAAGTTATATTAAGAAGTAGGTCAATCTTGAACCAATCTGAATAAGAGTCTACTAACACCAAATAATGTTGACCATTTCATTCGAAAATATCTGTGGCTACTGTTGCCCAAGGTAGTTCAGGAATCTGGTTCAGGTGAAGTGATTCTTTTTGTTGGTGCGGTTTAGTACTATCACAAATAGAACAAAATGAGATTTCCTTTTCAATATCTTTTGACATCGAAGGCCAGAATACTAGCTCTCTCACCCTTCTTTTGGTAGAATCAGTTCCCAGGTGACTTTGGTGCAAGACTTTAATATACTCTTGTTGCAAGAATTTTGGAATTACAGCTTTTGGACCTTTCATGATGATACCATCTTCCATCAAAATTTTGTCTCAATAAGGAAAATACTGCTGTGCATCTAGTGGTAAACAAGATTGTTTTGCTGACCATCTGTGACTGATGAAATGGTTTGACTTCTGGAGAATTGGATTGCAAGTTATGTGATTTCTAAGCTCATCATAACGTGTGCAAGAAAACTTTCTCACTTCCCTAACTTCAAAATCAGCTTTTTCATTGTCATGCTGGTCATTGGTTTGTCTGGGTGATCTGGATAAAGTATCAGCAAAGTAAACAAGTTTTTCTTTTGTGTAAACCATACTGAAATTTTACTTTTGCAGTTTTAACATCATGCATTGCAATCTAGCTGGAGCTGTGTGCATTGCTTTTCTCAAAATAGTAACCAGAGGTTGATGATCAGTTTCAGTCTGAATAGGTTGGCCATAAATATAATCACTGAACTTCGAACATGCAAACACTATAGTCAAAAGCTCTTTTTTCAATTTGAGTATACTGTATCTAAGTTTGAATTAGAGTTCTAGACGCATTGGCTACGGGTCTGCACTCCTGACAAATTACTGCACCAACACCATATTTTGAAGCATCACAGGAAAGATTTACAGGTTTGTGAACATCATAATATCTCATACTGGATGGACTGGCAGTTTTATGATTCAGAACATCAAATACTGTTTGGTGTTGTTCCAACCAGGACCAAGTTGCATTTTTGTGTGTCAGCTCTTGTAGCAGTGCTGAAAGCTCACTTAAATCAGGAATGAACTTGCCTAAATAGTTGATCGAGCTAAGAAAACTTTGTAAAGCTGTGGCATTGTTTGGAAGTGGCATCTCAAGAATTGCAGCTTGCTTTGACAGATCTGGTTGTAACCGACAAACAGGTAAAATACGGTCACTGCAGCACGTCGACAGCACAAACCAGCAAAGGCTAAGTAAAAACTGTTTATTTGAACCACTTTTCATTTGCTAAAATAAGCAAACTTCTTCAGAAACCATTTTTAACTTTTAAAAATGTATAAATAGTCACAGCTACTACAGTTAGACCAATCACAGCCCTCGCATACCTAACCACTTTCTTAAAGTCAACTACACTACTTACAAAATTACCACTAATAAAAATAATTTATATAATTATCACCACAATACAAAATACTGCAAGTTTCAGTAATAGATCAGGTGAATATAGACATAAGAGGTGGCCCAGCACCCTTACGTCTAGAAGAGTTAGAATTGGTATGGCAGATTAAACTGAATGCCTATAGTTATCCTGGGTTGAATGAAACATGCTCTATAAGCAGCATTCTTAAGTTAAAGAGTCTTAGGCGATGATGCTGTGACTAGTATTAGGTAGTTGCTTTTAAAAACAGTATGCACTAAATGCAGAGTATATTAAGTTCATGAGATCATGTCCATTCATTTTTATTGTTGTTATTTTGTTTAAAGCACGACTTTCAGTATTTTGTATTGTGGTGATAATTATATAAATTATTTTTATTAGTGGTAGTTTTGTAAGTAGTGTAGTTGACTTTAAGAAAGTGGTTAAGTATGCGAGTGCTGTGATTGGTCTAACAGTAGTAGCTGTGACTATTTATACGTTTTTAAAAGTTAAAAATGGTTTCTGAAGAAGTTTGCTTATTTTAGCAAATGAAAAGTGCTTCAAATAAACAGTTTTTACTTAGCCTTTGCTGGTTTGTGCTGTCAACGTGCTGCAGTGACCGTATTTTACCTGTTTGTCATTTTCAGCACTTGTAGATCTGGTTGTAAGCCTGAAATGGTAAACAAATGACCCACATAAGTAACTTCTTTTAGCCTGAATTTACATTTATGAGGATTCAGTTTAAGATTCACAGAACTTTTCTGAGATCATGGTCAACTTCACCATTGCCTCCTACAAGAATAACATCTACTATAACAGCACATGCATAACCAGAAAAAAATTGTTCGTCGCAAGTTGGAAGACTTCACTGGCAGAATTTATCTCAAATGGCATTCTCAAAAATCTGTACCTTCCAAATGGTGTACTTAAAATGGTTAGCAAGGAAGATTTTTGATCAAGCAAAATCTGCCAAAATGAACTTTTTGCATCTAAGACAGAAAAAATAGTGGCATTTGGCACGACAGCAGCAACTTCTTCAACTGTACACATTGGATGATGAAATTGTTTCAGTGCTTTGTTCAAATCTCTCAGATCAATTCATATTCAAATGTCATCTGTGCTTTTTTATGAGCTACTACCATGTAGGATACCCATTCAGTTGTTTTTTCTTCTGGAAAAAAATACTCCTAAATGTGCCATTCTGTCTAGCTTTGCTTTTACTTTTCCCTGCATTGCTACTGGAACTTTCCATGCTGGTCTGACAGCTGGGCTTACCTATTGGTCTAACTTTATGGAGTACAGAACTGGGAGTTTGCCAAGCTCATCTTTGAAAATAACAGCATATTCAGAAAAAATATTCTGTGTGAAATCGTCGTCATTGTTCATGCTTACATGGTGAACTTCCTTATTAAATTAAATAAGTCACATTTTCAAACTATCTTTGAGCCCTAACAATGACTGCACGTGCCTTTTGACTATGTAAAACTGCATGTCATGGCTATTCCCAGCAGAGTAACATGAAATCACTACTGAACCTTCGGTTTGAATCTCCTCACCACCATAAACAACAAGCTTCACACACTTTGCCAAATCAAGGTTTTCACCATCTTTTATGTTAGCAAACATATCTGCTGACATAACATTGCACTTTGAGCCAGTATCAAGTTTGAGCTCTACAGGTCTCCCATTAATAGGTACAGTACAAAATAGTTCACTCTTTGCCACCAAATCTACTGCATTAACCTTTCCTCAAGTACTGAGACACCCTCAACATAAAATGTAGGATAGCATCTTACTTCTTGATCAACTTGCTTCTTGGAATGCTCTCTCTTAATAAAAGAATGTGCCTGTTTATATTTACAAAGCTTTCTGAAATGATTTCTCTTTTTACATCTGTGGCATTACTGACCAAAAGCTAAGCACTTTTCTCATTTAGGTTCATGACTGCCTCCACAATTACGACAGTTGACAATGAGATTTACCATGGGTTTTGCTAAATTACCACTCAGTTTTGCTTTGTGTGCCCTGAGTTTTATTAAAGCTGCCCTGGGTTTCATTGTGGGAGCCAACCCTTTGGCCTATACCTCTTAACCTCGTAGTGCATACTATCAACATTTGTGCTGGAAGAAACTGCAAGAATGCTGTTCTCATTCGTAATTATATTCGTGGGCTTTTCTGTAAGCTCATATATCTGACAAATCTCTATTTTTTTGCTTAAAGTTAAATCGCTGTCTTGAAGCAAAATCTTTCTCACTCCATCATTATTAACATCACACACAAGCCTGTCTTTTATCAACTCATCTCTCAGATCACCAAATCTGCACGTTTTTGCCTTGTTTCTCAAGTCAGTTATATATGCTGCAAAAGTTTCAAAAGGCTTTTGATCTTTTGTGTAAAATATGTGCCTTTCCATTGTAATATTAGTTTGAGGGTTGCACATTTCTCTAAGTTTATGTTTTAAGCACTCAGGGTCTTTCCACATTTCAGCTTGTACCACAATATGGCGGTCTTCCCTCTCCTCTGAATAAACAGCAGGTGTATACATAAATGAACGTTCTCTCTCAGTGGCTTCTGAACCAGCTAAATTGAGCAGAATAAATGCTTTTGTATATGAGTCTTTATCTGAAAAAGCAGCCTGTATGAAAATATTATATTCTTGCTCAAACACTCTCCAATTTTCAGCAATATTATTATCAAACACAAGCGGACCAGGTCTGTGAAATCCCTCTGCCATGCCAAATAAGTGTTAAACATACACATGATACTTGTAATTATATTCAACTGGTCAACAGACTCTTTGAAATAACTGTACTCTTTGAAAAGACTGTGCTGTAATATTGCACACACTGCCAGCACTTTGCATACTTTAGATATTTTGAATAGCTTTAGTTAATGCAAAAAAGTAGTACATTGAGAAAAAATACAGTTGTTTTCCTTTTTTCAAATATTTTATATGATTTGGATAATGTTTCAAATGTTTTTGTAATTATTCTGAGTACTTTTTTCAATATGTCATAATTTTGAACATTTTGTGTATTCAGTAATTGGTTAGGAATGCTTTGCTTTATCTTCATTTATGGAAAAATCATTTAAATGAGTTTAAGTGCCTGGAAATATTTTCTGACTTGTTTATGAGTCATATGAGCTACTGTTGTATATTCCCCCATTTCTGACTGTGCGCCTCATGGTTTTAAGAAGTTTTGACTTTAGATCCCATTCTGACAACATGTCACTCGTCTTATGTATCTAAATAAGATGATGAGGCCTGGGTGTTCTTTTAAGATATTTATTACACACAAACATATCAGGATGGATGACTGGAACATAAAACTTTAACGAACTCGCTAACTGACTGACTTCTACACACATACTGTACATGCTTTCACTCCACGTGCTTACATAAAATGGCAGTCTGCTTGCACGTGCTCAGTACTTTTAAGCATGTGCCCATGAACTACATTGGCTTTAAAGGTACAGCACACACACTATGATCTACACTTCCTGTGTTCGAGTGGGTTTCCTCAGGGTGCTCCAGTTTCCTCCCACATTCTCAAGACATGCTGCAGGTGGATTAGACATTCTAAATTGGCCTTAGGTCTGAGTGTGTGCATCCATGTGCCTTCTGAAGAAGGTTGGGCTCTGGGCTGGCAACTTGACAATGTAAAGTCTGCCACTTGTTCTGCAGAGTGATGATCCACCATGGTGATCCCTAACAAGCACAGCCAAAAGCTGAAGAAGAAGAATAGTCTTTATATGTAGAGTCACATATAATAACTAAACCAAAAAGCCAGCAGCACAAGACCTATAAAAACCTATCACATTTTGTCTATTTTCAGCATCTAAAAATTGAAACCCAAAAAGAATTTTAAATAGAACATAAAAAATTGTCATGGTAAAAGTTGGTTGATCAAAGATCCACCTGCAGAGTCCTGCTTGGTGCAGTGGGTTGGAGCGGTGGGTGTTCAACTGATAAGTGATGAGTTAGTTTCCAATTGACAGTGGTATGGAGAACCAATCCCATTTATTATACGGCAAGGTAAGGATATGATCTCAAGCAGGCTAGAATTGTCCCATTGTTAGGGGATGTCTTAGTGAGTGAGAGTCCCACAATACCAGGGCAGGGCTGGAGTCTGCTCATCCTTAGCTTTTAGCTCCTTGCAGTGGTAAAAAATGCTCCAGACTAATTCTAATTATCTATCATGAATGCTAAGTGCTATGAGTCGTACCAATATTATGTTGTAATTTTTTATCCGAATTGCCACTTCAAAGTCTCTATTACCTCCTAACATCTGATTGCTATCCATAGTATGTAGGGACCCTGGAAGTTTTCCATCACTGTTTAGGGGGCTATATTACACACGTTGAGAACCACTGGTTTAAGTAAAAGTAACTCAAAAGTAACTCACATTTAAATTTCTAGTTACTAAAAAAGTAATATATTACTATTACTATTACTAGTTACTATTTTGAAAAGTAACTGGTTATATTATGAGTTACTAGAAACTCTAATATATTACAGTAATATATTACATATTGCAATATATTACTTCCATCACTGGACTACCCTCACAAGCCATTTCTCCTCATCTCACCCAGCACCTTTATCATATCTTCTGTGACCTCATCTGAACCTGCTGGTTTCCCTGACTTCATTTTCTTTAGTTTTATTCTTACTTCTTCTAGAGCAAGCTCCTCTTCTTCTCTCATTGTAGGCTGTGTCTGGGGCAGTACACCTTCTTTCGGGTTTTCTTCATTCAGAAGCTGCTGGAAGTGCTCCTTCCATCTACCTTTGATGTCCTCTGGACTGGTGAGCAGGTTGTTGCTGGCATCCCTTATGAAGAGTGTCTGACTATCTTCTTTATCTTTCTGTCTTTGCTTTGCAACCTGATATAGCTTTTTTGTGTCATCTACTGAGTCACTTTCCAAAAGCTGGTAGAGTGCCACCAATGCCCTATTCTTTGCTATTGCAACATCTTTCTTAGCTTCTTTGTTAGCCAACCATTATTCCTTCCTATCCTGGTCCATCTTTTCTATCTCCCATTTTTTCTGCACTCCTTCTTTCTTTTGATGACTTCCTGGACTTCTGCATTTCACCACCAGCTTTCCTTATGTATCTTCTTTCTATTCCTGGCTCAGCTGCATATATGTTCTGTAGTCCTCACATATGCTGTTTTGAGACACTGCCATTCTTCTTCAACTCCACTTATTTCCTCCTCTTCTTCGGGCACTAGAGATCTGAGTAACTCCTTGAACTGTTGTACTTTTTCTCCAGTCAACTTCCAGGTCTCCAGCCTTGTCTCTGTTGACCTTAGAGCCTTCTATGACCACTGATTACACCAGATTGTGGCAACCAGTGGTTTATGTTATGGGCTGACTTTTTCGCTGGGCATGACTTTGCAATCACTGATTCTACCCCAGTGCCTTTTCCTTACTAGGACGAAGGCTACCTTAGTTGCATTTTGGCCACACTTGTATGTGATCTTGTGACTGTCTCTTTTCCTGAACTTTGTGTTGACTACTATCAAGCTATTTAATTATCCATCAATAAACTGGCTGACCTACACTGTCAGTGGTTGGCATGCGTAATGATTTCTACTGGGTACCTCCACAATCCATCAATAAACTGGCTGGCCTACTCTGCCAGTGTCTGGCATGCCCAGTGCATTCTTGACATTACAAATGTTAGCTCTTAAAAGCAGTTAATTATCCTACTAGAAGTCTCAATATCCTTGATCTATTTCTCACAAATATGACCACTTCTTGCACGTTTCCATAAGTATCACCCTGCCATGTTAAAGCAGGTGACAAATTAGTGACCTTTTCCTCTAAAACTGCTGGCACTTCCCCTGTAAATACCTCTGTGCTTAGGGACTTCACAAAAACAAACCATCTTCAGTTACATGATGACCTGAAAAAATCCCACTGTCATCCTCTTCGACAGATCCCATTGCTAAAGCTGCTGCCTGTGTCTCTGACTTCTACTCTCACTGAAATAGCTGTATTGATGAGGTAAGTCCCTATCCACACCTAATATAATGAAAATGTTAAAAATAAACACCTATGGTGGAATACCCATAGAAATAAATTCTATAACAATAGAAAGAAATTGATTAATGCTATAAGAAGTATCATTCTACCTGCCTTAACAGAGCACTTAAGCAAACTAGTAAAGTGAAATATTAGTAAGTGCAAAGCTGATTATGAACTTAAAATACCCACTAAAATCAAAAATAAGTACAAATCGTTCTTTAACTATATTGGGAAGTTAATAACTATCACCCCACAATGTTCATCACTAACTACAATAATACTGCAAACTTTTACCCAAAGGAAATAGCTAATATCTTAACTGACAAATTTAGTGCAAATTTTAGACCACCAACAGTTATATTCCACAGATTCCAAATTCCCAGCTACCCCTTCAATAATATAGTTCTCCCAGCCCTCCTAAAAGCTAAGAACACCTCCATGGACCTTAATATACCAGGTTGCCTGATTGTCAGTGACATGATCTATCTGAGGGGGTCTATATTATATACTCGAAGTTTCAAAACTTCGAACTTCATATGATTGATACCATATGAGCAAAGTTTGAAACATTGAATATATAATAAAAAAAAAAAAAAAAGAAAATCTTATCTAAATGCTCTGAGCATCCACACCCCCACTACTTAAATATACCAACTCCGAGATCGCACTTCAGTGTAGAAAAGGGGAAATCTTCCCATTCTGTACCATATGGAGCCATTTGCTTTAACCTTCAAACTTGTAAAAGTTCGATCATATGGTGTCGACCATGTGACATTCGAACTTTTACAAGTTCGAGGTTATAATAGGAACCCTATCTGAAGACCCCTCCCTTAAACTTTTAATCTAAACCTGTCCACTGGTTAAATTCCTGAATCCTAAAAAAGCAGCCATTGTAATGCCATCACACAAGGGTGGTCCAACCGCAGACCCTAATAACTATAGACCCCTTAGTCTCACTAGCCTCGTATGTGAACCTATGTAGCGTATTATCTCAGACTTCATTAAACTGGGCATTAAAAATCTCTGAATCCTGGGCCCTCATCAATTCAGCTTTGTCGAAAGAAAGTACTGCCTTTTTAACCTCATTAGTTTCTTTGAAAAAGTAACACAGCCATTATACAGTAGCTATAGCATATCTGAATCTGGCCAAAGCCTTTGACAATATTCCCCAAGTAGGCATTACTGACAGATTTGTGAATCTGAGTATAAATCTGTAAATCTTGTAGTAGAAAGTTAACTGGTTGTCTCTCAGAATTCATGTGGTTAGAGTTGCAGGTGCCACTTCTGAAAGAAAAAAAAGTTACCAGTGGTATACCACATGTCTCAGTGTTGGGAAGCCCCAACCTCTCCCATATCTCAAACTCATGTATTCATTTTAATTACAAGGTAGCACACCCTGTAAGTAAAAGGTATGTCTGATTTGGGAGGTTGTGGGATTGACAGGTCAAAATGACTAGTGAAATGCTAACATTCAATGTTTTTTTTTCATCCACATGAAAGCTGAATTCCAGGGGTCTATATTAAATCAACGAAAATCCATTACATCAAATACCAAAACAGTGACACATATTACTCGAACCGTGAAAATATCAAATGCACTAAACCGCAAAATTTAAAATATCGAATGTTCATAGTCGGCCAACCCCACCATCCACTACATACTACCTACCCAAACAAAATAAATAAACCATATACATACACTAACCAAACCCTACTCCTAACCCTAAGGTAAAGCACAAAAACTCAACTTCTAACCCTACACTAAACCCCACATACACAACTATCTATGCACTATCCTTGACCCCTCCCTAACCCTAAGGTCCGTAACTACCGCACTCTTCCCCTATGGAGATATACCCAAACAAAATAAATAATACACATAAATACATTTAACAAAACCCTACTTATAACACTACACTAAATCTTACACATATTACCTATCTATGCACTTACCTTAACCCGCACCCTAACCCTAAGGTCCGTAACTATCGCACACTTACCTTATGGAGCTATACCGCAGACGGGCCAACCAAAACACTTCGACATTTTGAATTTCGTGGTTTTGCACATTCAACGATTACGTATTTTTCACAATGCGTCGATGATTTCGTATTCGCGTAAACGGCGTTTTGACAATCTAATAGGAACCCGAATTCCAGATTGCTGATTTTCTGGATGGAACTCCATATTTGTGGTGAAAACAAATAAAATAAAGTCTGGAAAATGAGCATAACTAAAGTAACTAAGCAACATATTTTTTAACCTATAAGGTATAACGTAAAGTCTCTTGTCGACAATTTTGCTAGTTTCTGACAGGTCATGACCTTGCTCATCCTCTACATGCTCAGAATTCACATGTTTTATACCACTCACTATATTTAAGAGCAGAGGAGAAAACGTTAAACAATCTCTTTAATAATATGTGGAACTCACATGTATGCAGTATTAGAAACTGCCTGCCTTTACGTTGCTAAGACGTCTGCTTGATCATCTAATTACCTCACTCTAGTACTCCTCCTGGGAGGCTTATGAAACCTCAGTGTCACCTGCTGCACTACTACATATCCATACTATAAATAGGTATGAATCTGGGGAACTAAAATCTATTTCAGTAGTAATAGTTTGCCATTCCATTGTCATCTCACAAATATTGGTCTATAAATAATTTAGTTATATGTACTGTGTCCTTTATATAGTAATGAATATACACCAGCTATTACTTAAACTTTAAGCTGAGCTACTGTTTGATGTATCTTTCTATAAAGGTGGGTGTCAATAAGTGAACTTGGATATGTTACAAACCACTTTTAATTTAATGTTTTCATGCACATCTCTCAACTGTCCCTGATTTTGCAGAACGTCCCTGATTTTGCCTAATTTTTGTCCAGTACCTCATAAAATGTTAGATTTTCTGGTAAATCACTGAAATTTACAGTTAGTTAATAATACCATACATTAGAATTTCATACTTCTTATTGATCATAAAATGCCTGTTGATTCAAATCCCGTTGTTCTATTAACTCTAAGTTAAGTATAGTAATGTTTAAAAAATGTACATGGTTTTGGGCCTTTGTCCTCACCACCACCCCCAAATTTTGTTTGGTTTTGTTCTGAATTCCTGTGCAAAGAAATGGACAGATATGTTTCCACATCTGCACAACAATGGAATGGAAGTTCATCAGCAGAGTTCCTGGGGGGTTGGGGGTTGGCATAATGGTTGAAGTGTTTATCTTACAGACACAAGGTGCAGGGTTTGATTCTCAAATGGGATAATTAGCTAGGCTTAAAATGGCCCACAAGGGAAGTTAGCCAGGTATGGGCCTATAAACTAAGCAGCTCAAAGGCCAAATGCTCAGATAATAACTCTGGGTTTCCCCCTACATTCCAAAGAAATTAACTAGGTGGGTGGGATACACTAAAATGGTTGTAGGTGTGAGTGTGTGTGGAGGAGGGTATGTGCAATGGAACTGAAGCTCACAAACAGCGCAAAGGCCAAATGCTCAGATAATAACTCTAGATTACCTCCCACATTCCAAGGACATGCAGTAGGTGGATTGGACACTCTAAACTGGTTGTAGGTGTGAGTGTGTGTGCATGTGTGTATGTAAAAGCAACCATGGCAGGGTTAGCCATCTGGCAGAGTGAGCATTGGCTCTAGATGATTGTCATTATTGATGTGGCACCCCAAACCCATATGCAAAAATAGGAAAGAAGGGTTGTGGATGGATGGATGGATAGAGGGATGGATGGATGGATGGATGGATGGATGGGTGGATGGATGGACTGACATACTCTTTAATGACGGAATTCACTGTGCTCAAGGTTTGCTTTTGCCTTAAGGTGCAGCAAACTTGGAGTTAATACTATTATGTTTGCTAATATGAAAGCAGCAGTACATGGGTAAGGGTGGAAGAGTTGTCCTACAAAGAAAAAAATCAGATTTGAAAGACATGTTAGTCATAGATACAAATAAAACTATATTCCGTCTTCTGCCATTCTTCCCACTGAATATTTTTAACAAAATGTTAGTACAAGAAATTTTGCAAAAATGTATCAAAACCTGAAAATATAAATTCTTGAGTTCTACATCCCAGACAGCATCTTCATGTGTTTCTTTGACCATGGAATTCTTTTTGATAACAAATACAAATGAATGCCAGCTTTTTATTTTCCAGAAACTTAACATGAAGCATAGATAAACTGAAGTACTAGTGACTATATAACTGTATGCATGTTTCCAAGAGCATGAGTCACATCTCTGGTGAAATACATGCAACAAAAACCTTCTGTATAGTGGCATGGCCAAAATGGCTGACTGATAGCAGCAACTAATGAAAGCTCTGTGACTGAAAACTTTTCTCTGACAGAAAATATAATCAAAAAATGAAAATTTGGAGATACGTGATAGCTAATTTTATTCATTAATAGACAAAGAATAGTTTCAATTTCTTTCAAAGTTGTAATATTTTTCCTCTTACAATTTCAACTGCTTGGTTAGGTGAGAAGAGACTTCAACATGAGCCATTCAAAAATGGTACTCAGGATTCTTGTGAAATAAAAGACATCCAGTCAATAATATTTAGTATACAGGATGTATTACTTACTTACGATAGATAAACTGGATACCAAAAATAGAAAATTTTAAAGAAGAGACCAGAAAGAAGATTGAACATAATTATGAAGCAACAAAGTACATAAGTCAGCAGTTTGGAAGATGTTTTAAGTTACCATGAAGGGAGAATAACTGAAGGTGAGTTTCAGACTGAATTTCTTTTAAAAGAAAATAACTGGCTCATAGATAAAGGTGATGATTTAGAAATTAGACCGAGATGAAACAACATCAGAATTTATGTATACCTGAAAAGTATGAGGGAAACAATATAATACACTTCTTGACAATCTGGTTACATAAAACATTAAATCTACTGAAACTTTATCTCTTGGAATTGAAATGGTACATAGATCCTCAAGAGAACCTTCAAAGAAAGAAAACTCACCACCACATTCAATTATAGTTAAGTTTATGTCTAGCTTAGAAAAAGATGAAATATTAAAAGCAGCATGGTCCAGCCTACCTAATAAAATAGGTGAACATGTAGTCAGATTTGACAAGAATTATTCCAGTTAAGGTTTGAGTAAAAGAAAATCCTGTTTATTGCTGATCAAGGAACTTAAAAGAACAATATTAAAGCCACTTTGGTGCATCCTACAAATATCAAATTATTTATTTCTGAAGGAACTAAAATATTTGACACAATGGAGGAGACATTAACTTTTGTTAACAACAATAAAATCTGAATTAATGCTGAAGAAATGGAATGGAACAGTATATTCATCAGGAGGCAAACCCAGCCACTGGGGATGCACAAGCCAGTGCACTTCTTTATGCCGGTCCCAAGCCCGGATAAATGGGGAGGGTTGCATCAGAAAGGGCATCCGGCGTAAAACCTCTGCCAAATGACTTATGGAGACATTTCATATTTCCATACCAGATCGGTCAAGGCCCAGGTTAACAATGACCGCCACCAGTACTGTTAGCCAACAGGGTGCTGGCGGAATTTGGGCTACTGTTGGCCAAAGGAGAAGAGGAGAGGAGGGGAAAGGCATGCCCAAAGACAGGAAGAGAGGAGGAAGGTTAGGAGTGTAGTAGTGAGGGTAGGAACTTTGAATGTTGGCAGTATGACTGGTATAGGGAGAGAGCTAGCTGATATGATGAAGAGAAGGAAGGTTGATATATTGTGCATGCAAGAGACCAGATGGAAGGGAAGTAAGGCCAGGTGTATAGGAGGCAGGTTCAAATTGTTCTATTATGGTGTGGATGGCAGGAAAAATGGGGTTGGGGTTATCCTAAAGGAACAGTATGCCAAGAGTGTTTTGGAGGTGAAGAGAGTGTCTGATAGAGTGATGTTTATGAAGCTTGAAATTGATGGTGTAATGATGAATGTTGTTAGTGCATATGCTCCACAAGTTGGGTGTGCGATGGATGAGAAAGAAAAATTTTGGAGTGAGTTGGATGAAGTGGTGGTGAGTGTACCCAAGGGTGAGAGACTAGTGATTGGAGCGGACTTCAATGGGCATGTTGATGACGTGAATAGAGGGGATGAGGAAGTGATGGGTAGGTATGGTGTTAAGGAGAGGAATGCAGAAGGTCAGATGATTGTGGATTATGCGAAAATGATGGACATGGCTGTGGTGAATACATATTTTAAGAAGAGGCAGGAGCATAGGGTGACATACAAGAGTGGAGGAAGATGCACACAAGTGGATTATATCCTATGTAGGAGGGCCAGTCTGAAGGAGATTGGAGACTGTAAAGTGGTGTCAGGAGAAAGTGTAGTTAAGCAGCATAGAATGGTGGTCTGCAGGATGATGTTGGCGATCAAGAAGCAGAGGAGGAGTGTGAAAGCAGTGCCAAGGATTAAATTGTGGAAGTTAAAAAAAGGTTGATTGTGAGGTGGAGTTCAGGGAAGAGTTAAGACAGGCACTGGGAGGCAGTGAAGAGTTACCGAATAGCTGGGTAACTACAGCAGAGCTAGTAAGGGAGACTGCTAAAAAGGTGCTTGGTGTGACATCTGGACAGAGGAAGGAGGACAAGGAGACCTGGTGGTGGAATGAGAAAGTACAGGAGAGTATACAGAGGAAGAGGCTGGCGAAGAAGAAGTGGGATTGTCAAAGAGATGAAGAAAGTAGACATGAGTATAAGGAGATGAGGCGTATGGCAAAGAGAGAGGTGGTGAAGGCTAAGGATAAGGCATATGGAGAGTTGTATGAGAGATTGGACACTAAAGAGGGAGAAAAGGACCTGTACTGATTGGCTAGACAGAGGGACAGTGCTGGGAAAGATGTGCAGCAGGCAAAGGTGATAAAGGATAGTGAGGAAAACATACTCACAAGTGAGGAGAGTGTGTTGAGTAGATGGAAAGAGTACTTTGAAGGGCTGATGAATGAAGAGAATGAGAGAGAGAGAAAGTTGGATGATGTGGGGATAGTGAATCAGGAAGTGAAGCAGATTAGCAAGGAGGAAGTAAGGACAGCTGTGAAGAGGATGAAGAATGGAAAGGCTGTTGGCCCAGATGACATACCAGTGGAAGCATGGAGGTGCTTAGGAGAAATGGCAGTGGAATTTTTAACCAGATTGTTTAATGAAATTTTGGAAAGTCAGAGGATGCCTGAGGAGTGGAGAAAAAGTGTTTTGGTACCTACCTTTAAGAATAAGGGTGATGTGCAGAGCTGCAGTAACTACAGAGGGATAAAATTGATCAGTCACAGCTTGAAGTTATGGGAAAGACTAGTGGAAGCTAGGTTAAGAAGGGAGGTGATGATTAGTGATCAGCAGTATGGTTTCATGCCAGGAAAGAGCACTACAGATGCAATGTTTGCTCTGAGAATGTTGTTGGAGAAATACAGACAAGGTCAGAAGGAGTTGCATTGTGTCTTTGTGGACTTAGAGAAAGCATATGACAGGGTGCCTAGAGAGGATTTGTGGTATTGTATGAGGAAGTTGGGAGTGGCAGAGAAGTATGTAAGAGTGGTACAGGATATGTACGAGGGTAGTGTGACATTGGTGAGGTCTGCGGTGGGAGTGACAGATATGTTTAAGGTAGAGGTGGGATTACATCAAGGATCAGCTCTGAGCTCTATGGACTATGATGTTTGCAGATGACATTGTGATCTGTAGTGAGAGTAGGGACCATGTTGATTAGACCCTAGAGAGGTGGAGATATGCTTTAGAGAGGAGAGGAATGAAGGTCAGCAGGGCTAAAACAGAATATATGTGTGTAAATGAGAGGGAGGGTAGTGGAATGGTGAGGATGTAGGGAGTAGAGTTTGTAAAGGTGGATGAGTTTAAGTACTTGGGATCAACAGTTCAGAGTAATGGTGAGTGTGGAAGAGAGGTGAAGAAGAGAGTACAGGCAGGGTGGAATGGGTGGAGAAGAGTGTCAGGAGTGATTTGTGACAGACGGGTACCAGTAAGAGTGAAAGGGAAGGTCGACAAGAGGGTAGTGAGACCAGCTATGTTATATGGGTTGGAGATGGTGGCAATGACAAAAAGGCAGGAGTCAGAGCTGGATGTGGCAGAGTTAAAGATGTTAAGATTTGCATTGAGTGTGACTAGGATGGACAGGGTTAGGAATCAGTAAATTAGAGGGTCAGCTCAGGTTGGACAGTTTGGAGACAAAGCAAGAGAGGCGAGATTGCATTGGTTTGGACATGTGCTGAGATACATTGGGAAAAGGATGCTAAGGATGGAGCTGCCAGGTAAGAGGAAAAGAGGAAAGCCTAAGATAAGGTTTATGGATGTGGTGAGAGAGGACATGCAGGTGGTTGGTGTGAAAGAGCAAGATGCAGAGGACAGGAAGAAATGGAAACAGATGATCTGCTGTGGCAACCCCTAACAGGAACAGCTGAAAGAAGATGATGATTCCTCAGGAGACACAGTGAGCTGAATTTCTGAAAAACTGCTTCTAAAATTTAAAAGCTTAACAACAAGTGACTTTTATTCTCCAATTGTAGGAGCTTTATTTTCTAAAACAATAAATTTGCCCTTTAAGTAGAAGGTTTGTATTGGACTCTAAGCTTCAAAACATATGTAAGTATGCATTCATATTTTAAACTAAAGTGTTTTTCATGATGAGAAATATAAATGGTTAGTTTTACTGTTTTACTATATTTACAGTGAAAGACTTAATTTCATTTAACTAAACTTATAAGTGTATTTCTAAATGGTAAACAAATACTTCCTGTAAGAGTATGTCATTAAATTGTAGGCAATAGAATTGGTAAATTTAAGACTATATTTTATTTATTTATTTATTTATTTGACATTTGTTGACCAGGTTAGTCCAGCTGGGCCGGAGCCCTTTTCAGTGGAGATCTGGGGAGAAAAGCTCCACAAAAACATAGCTACCTAACTACTTAACTACATAAGCGTAATACATAGCTACATAAACATAGTTTCCAGGAGCAACAATAAACTGCATTAAAATAATAGACAAATTCTAAAAGATTAATAAGACACCTGGTACAATACAGAGTAAAAAAAATCAAATAGAAAATTTACATTCCTCATTCTTCAAGTTAAGAACTTCATTTTATTTGTTTAACTTTGTTTAGTATGTGCATTGCTGGGGTAATTGAGTAACAGATCTAAGTATTATGCTAATTAGAAGTGTTAAAGTGCTGGTGATTTTGTTTTCTTTGTTCCTAACACATTCCTTTCACAGTTTATGAAGCAAGAAACATTTAAAGAAAGCTTGAGAACAAAAGAATGCTCCAGTTGTGTCAGAATGCTTGACTCTTTTTTACCTTGCTTCCTGTGAGCTGTTCGGAAGAAAATCTAGGTCAAAGTTCATAGGTTCATAGGTAGGTACTAGGCTATCTGCTCAAAGGCATTTATAAGCCTAGACAGAATGTGTTGGCTTTCGCCGCCCCCCCTTAGATTAGTTCCCTGTGCCTCTGTCCAGCAGAGCCATTGAAGTGATCCCTGGGGTAAACTTTCTGTTTCCCATCCACTCATCAAGGTTTCTCTTGAAGAGGGTTAGCGAGGAGCTCTGCCTAATGTAGATTGGAATCTTGTTCCACACTGATGTCTGTGAAAACAGAAAGGAACTTCCTTTTTTAAGTATATATGTGAGAAATCTACTCAAAATAACATTTTTTTTTCTTAGAAGTGAAGAATTGGTAAAACAAAAGATATAGTAATGCTTCATATTGAGCTGTTGCTGACATATAATTTGCTTACATTTTGCTGAATGCTAGCATATGATGTAGCGTTATTAATTCTAACTGCACATACTAATGGAAAGAAGTAAAGTTAGATGTTTGTTACTGATTAAACCAGTTTAAAATAATTACAAAAAATGAGAAGCTTACAAAGGAAATTTGTAACTGCTGAGTGCTGTGAGTTGTTATTTTCACAAGCTATAATCAAATTCTAATGTCAGGATGTGAAGCTTAGATGAGAACAACAGTTCCCAATAGCTAAAACATGCATTCAAATTAAACAAGCAGGAATTATTTTCTAAATAGTTAAGATTGCTTGTAATACTAGAATTAATAAGAAGAGTAAACATATGAATAAGTGCAGAGAAAAGCACCAGTGTGGAAACACAGCAGTCACAGTTCAAAATATCCACAGGTAAAATAGGCAGCAAACAGCAGGCAGCAGGTAAAATAAATCCATGTATGGAAACACAGCAGTCACAATTTAAAATATCCAAAGGTAAAGTAAGCAGCAAACAACAGGCAGGAGGTAAAATAAATCCAAGCTTAATGCATATCCAAACTGGTAAGTGCTTTCACTATGGAATCATAGCTTTTTCAGACCCCAATAAAACAGCATCATTACTAAACATTTATATAACACTGAAATAATACACAGACCAGTCAAAAGCTAAAACTAATAAAACAGTTAAATAGTTAAAGCTGAATGCACTGAAAAAAGTGAACTAGCAAAAGCAAATAGACATTACTTTTTCCTTTTCCTTCTGACTTTTAAAACAAATTTCAAAGGTACAATTTCAATTAAACCTAACCCCATATGAGAACGTAGTTTGGCTATCCATCTTGCTTCACATCTTTCTGTTTCATTTTCAATGTTATCCAACCTAGCATTCTCATATATAACATCTAACACAGTAAAAGAAAACCTATGTGCATTACCATACATCTGAACATGTTTAGCTAACACATATACAGTGTTACCTTTATTTATACAAAATATATGGTCCATAATACGTTCACAAAACCGATGGTTGCTTTTGCCAACATAAATTGAGCTGCCTTGCTCACAGTTGGCTAAATAAACAACATACAATATATCACAAGTTAGCCATAACATTTAAAAAATATTTCTTCTGTGGATGAACAAACTCATTACCATCCCTAACATACTGACAAAAATTACAAGTGCCACACTTTTTGGTACCCTCTCCCCATTGCCCATATCCCAACTTATTCTAGTAACAGAACAACCACTTTAAATTTACCATATTCCTGTAGTAAAACATAGGAGATGTGCCAACTAATGCTTCAACAGATGAATCAGAGGTTAACATATTCCAATTCTTTTTAATTACATCAGTGGCTTTATTTATGTCACTGGAAAAAGTCATAGGGACTCTTAAAATAACTTGTCTATGTGGGTCCCAGGTAGGTGGTCATAAAATAGGGTCTCCCAACACCCTTCCTAAGCTGGCTGGCACCACACATACCCTTAGCTATCTCAGTCCCTTATACCCCCTACCTTCAAAATCATCCTTCAGGATCACAATAAATTCCTCAAAATCCTGGTCTTTAATATGTAGCCTAGAGGCCCTTTACATTTTTTCCCTTCACCACATACTCAAACACATGGCTAGGATGCATACTGCTACAATGGACAAAACTCTGTTTGTAACAATCCTTTCTATAAAGGCTTCTAATAAGTCTATTACTACCAGGCTTCCTCTTCACCATAACATCCAAATAGGGTATCTTAGTATGGGACTTAGTGGTGGTGAAAGGCAAACGGTCTGTAGTGGAATGCAGATAGAAAATGAATTCATCTAATTCCACTGTGATGCCAGTCCAAACCATAAAGAGGTCATCCACAAACCGTCAGTAAAATTTTATTTGATGATCCCACCATCTCGAACTCACTAGAAACTTACATTGCCATATGGTCATAACAGCATTGACGTAACTATTGGCACAAGGTGTGCTCATAGCTACACCATGCTTCTGATGGTAATATCTATTGTTGAATGTGAACATGATATTCTCTAAAACCATTTCAAGGAGAAATACAATGAAATCAATCTGCTTACCATCTAAATTGCTTCTCATTTCAATAAAATCCTTAGCCATTAAAATAACCTGCTGGTTAGGTATCACTGTGAGCAGTGATACAACATCAAGTGTTATCAAAAGGTTACTAGATGGAAACACATCATCCTTGGAAAACTCATATAAATCAAGAAGAAACTGATGTGTATCTTTTAAAACAAAGACATAAGTGTCCAACATCGGTCTTAACTTTTTCTCTAGATAAAAGAACATAGATTCAGTGAGCCACCCCCCTCCTAGCAGCTATATGTCTAAATGGAGGATGGCTCATGGTCTTATGAGTCTTAGGTAAACCCTGAAATGATGGAATAAGAGGTACATTAACTTTTAGGTACGTGTATAAATCATCACTGATATCTCCTTCTAACTTGGCATTCTGCAGCAAACCATGAACACTGCTAATAAAACCATAAAACTCAGATAACATAGCATTCAAGCTATTATAATAAAATTCATGGCTCATAACAACCACCATGCCCCCCTTGTCAGCAGATTGTATCACAATACTTCATTCATTCATAAGGGAGTGTAAAACATGCCACTCTTCTGGTGACAAATTAACAAACCTGTGACCAGTTTTAACTTTCTGTAACACATTATAAATATTAGAGTCACACATTCTCAAAAACACTTCTAAAGTAGAATTATTGACAGGAACAAATGTACTAGGTTCACGAAATAAAATATTCTTGTTGGAACCAGTCTCTCCAAATTGTAACTTCAACAAAATATTTTGTACAAACAGTTTCAAATCAGAAATAACATCCACCACATCACAACCTTGTGATGGAATGAAAGATAAACCTTTACTCAAAATGGACACTTCTGTCTCAGACAGCACCTTCGTAGATATATTGTGTGTCAGTGTTCTTCTCTCATGAGCCACATTCTCTTCAAACTGTTGTTCTCCTTTCCTTCATGGCTCTTCTTCCACTTCCCCCTTCCTTGAATGTGTGAGTGGTCTCATGACCCATGTGTTTTGATGGGCTGTGGCAGAGTTGGAAAACCCTGCCCCACTGAAGCAACAGCAGTTTTCCTTCTAACTACCAGTTGTGCAACAGCACTAGTCATAGCTGGAATCATCCCTCTTTGGTTAGTATTCACCTGGTTACTGGTCTCATTGGGGGGAATGGTATATGCAGAGTTATCACTCAATATAGTAGTTAATTTAGCAGAGCTACTTGGTGCTGTTTTAGCTAAGGCCATGTCATCATGGCCTTCAAATGCATCAGAGGATACTGCTGTGTTAAATTTCTCATTTGACACAGTTCTTGGCCAGGAAAAAAACATGATCAGCATGAAAATCACTTAAATCACAGTTAAGTTTCTTCCTCTTACTGCTAATCAACTACCTTGCATAGGCACTCACATTATCTAAAATCTCATTAATGGCCAGATCAATCTCATCTGGCAACATTAGTGCATAAAGTTCACTTTCTTGTTGTTGGATATCAGCACAAAGTTCAGTTTCTTTGGGCAGAAAAAAGTTCATCAGCAATTGAAGGTAGCGAAAACTAGTCTCCAAATTAATTTTCTGCCAAGATGTTAATAATTCAGGGTAGCGAGTGCTGCCCATTGGCATATTAAGAACCCTCAGGTCCCTTGGCATAACTTTAAACTGTATACAAGCTTCAAAATGCAGTCTCTGGTGTTGATAATGTTTAAGTTCGTACAAATTTTTTTCTACACTCCTCAATTTACCAGCAAATAACTTTCTTGCTTCCCCTTCAACAGTATTAGATTCATTCAAAGAGTACTCACCACTCAACAGGGAGTTTGTATCACAGAAAATCCTTCAGCCATGCTCCACTGATAAAACCAAAAGTCCAGAATGTAAAACCCAAAAATTCCACCAACAAACAAACCACACAAGTAGCCAGAAATCAAAACTACGTGTAGAAAAAAGCACCAGTGAAAATGCAGCAGTCACAGTTCAAAATATCCCACAAGTAAAATAGGCAGCAAACAGCAGGCAGCAGGTAAAATAAATCCAAGTATGGAAACACAGCAGTCACAATTTAAAATATCCAAAGGTAAAGTAGGCAGCAAACAACAGGCAGCAGGTAAAATAAATCCAAGTTTAATGCACATACAAACTGGTAAGCGCTTTCGCTATGGAATCATAGCTTCTTCAGACCCTAATGAAACAACATCTTTACTAAACATTTATATAACACTGTCATAATACACAAACTAATCAAAAGCTAACATTAAAACTAATAAAACAATTAAATAATTAAAGATGAATTCACTAAAAAAAAGTGAACCCAGCAAAAGGAAATATACATTACTTTTTCATCTTCCTTCTGGCTTTTAAAAGCGGTTTCAAAGATTCAAATTAATTTAAACCTAACCCCATATGTGCATTACCTTGCATCTGAACACGTTTAGCTAAGGCACTGACAGTTTTACCTTTATTTATACAATATATATATATATATATATATATATATATATATATATATATATATATATAGTCCCTAATATGTTCACATAATAAACAGTTGATTTTGCCAAAATAAAATGAGCTGCATTGCTCACAGTTGGCCAAATAGTACATGGTATCACAGTTAGCCATGACATTTAAAAAATATTTCTTCCCTGTCTGTGGATGAACAAACTCAGTTAGCCATAACATTTGTGAATGTGGTGAAACCGTGAAGGGACAAATGTTAAGAGCCTCTAGGCTACATGTTAAAGACCAGAATTTTGAGGAATTTACAGTGGATATAAAACGTGTACACACCCCTGTTAAAATGCCAGGTTTTTATGATATAAAAAACTAAGACCACAATAAATCATTTCAAAATGTTTTATACCTTTAATGTGACCTATAACGTGTACAATTCAATTGAAAAACAAACAAATCTGAAAAATAAAAAAAAAACATTTTGAGAAAAACAAACAAATTTGCTAGGCAAAAAAATATAAAAAAAATAAAAAACATACAATAAGCTGGTTGCATAACTGAGCACACCATTAAACTAATACTTTGTTAAAGCACCTTTTGATTTAATTACAACATTCAATCTTCTGGGGTAGGAGTCTATCAGCATGGCACATCTTAACTTGGCAATATTTTCCTACTCTTCCTTGCAAAAGCACTCCAAATCTGTCAGAGTGCGAGGGCATCTCTTGTGCACAGCCCTCTTCAGGTCACCCCACACATTTTCTATTGGATTTAGGTCTGGGCTCTGGCTGGGCCATTCCATAACTTTAATTTTCTTCTGGTGAAGCCATTCTTCTGTTGATTTGGATGTATTCTTGGGGGTCATTGTCATGTTGAAAGGTGAAATTCTTCTTCATCTTCAGCTTTCTAGCAGACGCCTGAAGGTTTTGGGCCAAAAGTGACTCGTATTAGGAAATGTTCATAATTCCCTCCACCTTGACAAAAGCCCCAGTTCCAGCTGAAGAAAAGCAACTCCAAAGCATGATACTGCCACTACCATGCTTCACTGTGGGGATGGTGTTCTTTTGGTGATGGGAAGTGTTGTTTTTTGAGCCAAACATACCTTTTGGAATTGTGGCCAAAAAGTTCAACCTTGGTCTCACCAGACCATAACACATTTTCCTACATGCTTTTGGGAGACTTGATGTATTGTTTTGCAAATTTTAGCCGGGCCTGGATATTTTTCTGTGAAAGAAGAGGCTTCCTTCTTGCAACCCTATCCCATAGTCCAGACATATGGAGAATACGGGAGATTGTTGTCACATGTAGTACACAATCAGTACTTGCCAGAAATTCCTGCAGCTCCTTCAGTGTTGCTGTAGATCTCTTGGTAGCCTCCTTGACCAGTTTTTGTCTTGTCTTTTCATCAATTTTGGAGGTACGTCCAGTTTTTTGCAACGTCATTGTTACCCCATATTTTCTCCACTTTTTGATGACTGTTTTCACTGTGTTCCATGGTATATCCAATGCTATGGAAATTTTTTTATACCCTTATCCTGACTGAAACCTTTCAACAATGAGATCCCTTTGATGCTCTCCGTGAACCATGGCTTTGGCTGTAACAGGCAACTAAGTAAATGTCAAGAAAATCCTACTAGGACAGCTGAACTTTATTTGGGGTTAATCAGAGTCTCTTTAATTGATGGCAGATGTGTACTGAAGAAGACTGAATGCTATAATTAAAGCAAAAGGTGCTTCAACAAAGTATTAGTTTAAGGGTGTGGACACTTATGCTACCAGCTTATTCTACATTTTTTTATTTTTTATATTTTTCCCCTAACAGATTTGTTTGTTTTTCAGCAGAATTGTACAGATCATAGGTCACATTAAAGGTGGGAAAAGTTTTGAAATGATTTATTGTAGTCTCGTTTATTTATATCACAAAAACGTGGCATTTTAACAGGGGTGTGTATACTTTTTATATCAACTGTATTTATCGTGACATAGACAAGTTAGAACTGCAGTGGTGGTGCTGCGGTAACATTGTCACCTCACAGTAAGACGTTGTCCTATTCGATTCTCAGCTAAAGCGCCTTCTGTGTGGAGACATGCGTGAATGGGCGTACCTTCATTGAAGGTTGTGCGTCAGGGCTGGCAACTCGGCACGTAAAAAATCTACTGCCAATCATTAGCGGACCAGAGTTCTGCTGTGGCGACCCCTAACCGGGAAAAGCCGAAAGACACAACAACAACAACAAGACAAGTTAGAAAGGACAATATTTTATATGACTTCTTCCAGTGACATAAATAAGGTCACTGATGTAATTAAAAAGAATTAGCATATTTTAACCTCTGATTCATCTGTTGAAGCATTAGTTGACACATCTCTTAAGTTTTACTACAGGAATATGACAAATTTAAAGAGGTTGTAGTATTACCCAGATAAAATGGTTTATTGTCAACGGGGAGAGGGTACCAAAAAGTGTGGCACTTGTAATTTTTGTCAGTATGTTAGAGACGGTAATGAGTTTGTTCATCCACAGACAGGGTAGAAATATTTTTTAAATGTTATGGCTAACTGTGATACTATGAACATGTTTATTTAGCAAACTGTGAGCAATGCACCTCATTTTATGTTTGCAAAACCAACTGTCAGTTTTGTGAATGTATTAGGGACCATATATATTGCATAAATAAAGGTAACACTGTCAATACCTTAGCTAAACATGTTCAGATGCAAGGTAATGCACATAGGTTTTCTTTTACTGTGTTAGATGTTATATATGAGAATGCTAGATTGGGTAACATTGAAAATGAAAAAGAAAGATGTGAAGTAAGATGGATAGCCAAACTACGTTCTCATATGGGGTTAGGTTTAAATTAATTTGTACCTTTGAAGACTGTTTTAAAAGCCAAAGGAAAATGAAAAAGTAATGTCTATTTCCTTTTGCTGGGTTCACTTTTTTAGTGAGTTCAGCTTTATTTAATTGTTTTATTAGTTTTAGCTTTTGATTGGTCTATGCATTATGACAGTGTTATATAAATGTTTAGTAAATATGCTTGTTTCATTAGGGTCTGAAGAAGCTATGATTCCTTAGCAAAAGTGCATTATACTTGGATATATGCATTAAACTTGGATTTATTTTACCTGCTGTTTGCTGCCTGTTTAACTTGTGGATATTTTGAACTGTGCCTGTTGTGTTTCCACACTGGTGCTTTTTTTCTACACTTAGTTTTGATTTCTGGCTACTAGTGTGGTTTGTCTGCTGGTAGAACTTTTGTGTTTTAAAATGTTTGTGTTTTACATCTTATGAATAATATACAAATGCACAAGGAACAACAATACTCCTACTTAAGAGCAAATCTGCAAGCTATCTTAAAAACTATACACCAATAACTTGCCTTCTGATGGCATATAAACTATACATTGGAAATGAAGCTGACAGAGTTTATAGTCATTTAGAAGAAAGCTCAATCATGGCAACAGAAAAAATGGATAACAAAATAAAGTCATACGAAACAAAGGATAATTTGTTGCTAAATAAAGTCATAATGGTGAACTGTAATAAGGGGAAGAATCTAAGTATGGAATAGAGAGACTACAAAAGAGCAACCCACATTCATGGATAAAATAGTTTTTAAAATGTATAAGATACACCCTACACTGATCAATTACATTACAGTGACCATAAAACAGTGACAAACTACTTTGCAGTTAAGCCATGATAAAGAACAAATTATTATGCCTGGGATAAAAAATCAAAGGGGGGATATTCCAGGGTGACTCTGTCACCACTGCTCTTTTGTCTTGCACTTAACCCATTAAACCATCTACTTAACATATTAGGTCATGGCTACAATTTGGCTCCCAGAAAGAAACAAAGTGTAAAGAGTTCCCATCTTCTTTTTGTGGATGATTTAAAACTGTAAAGTTTATCAGATAAGGAGCTGAAAGTACAACTGCAAGTGGTTAAAGCTTTTTCAGATGATAAAATAATGTCATTTGGTCTTGATAAATGTGCAAAAGCAACCTGTAAAGCAGGAAAATTGCAGCACCAAGAAAACATCAGTCTGGGACAGGAATGTGATGTGAAAGAACTTGAGCAAGAGGGAATGTATAAATATTTGGGAACTGATGAATGATCAACAATAAAACATGAACAAATGTGAATAAAACTTAGTAAGGAATATTTTAGAAGACTAAAATTAATACTGAAAATGGTTCTGACATCTAGCAACAAAGTCCAAGCTACAAATGAATTTGCATTTCCTGTGCTAACTTACAGATCTGGAATGATTTCCTGGCCCCAAAGGTACTTCATTGGCTGGACAGGAAAACAAGAAGGATGCGTCATGCTTATCAAATTATTTATAAAAATTAGTGTATACCAAGACTATATATTATCCATTCTGAAGGAGGTAAGGGCCTCCTCAAAATTAATTATATGTATGGATCTGCAATCGTAGGACTGCATACATGTCTGCTGACATCACAACACCCAACTGTAGTGAAAGTTTTAAAACATGAGGAAAATAAGTCTTAAGATGACTTCTCTGCTTAGTTTAGCAGACACATATCTGTGTCAAGTGGGAATGGAAATCAAACCAGAAGTAGACAAAAATCAGGCAGCAAAAGAATGCGCCAAAAAAAAAAAAAAAACAAAAGAAAGAATATAAGGTGAAGGATCAGACGAGAAGGCAAGAAATGTGGAAAATGCATAAATATAGTTGCAAGTATAAAAAACTCTTGGAACAGCCTCATGTTGATTAGGAATGAATGCAGGAATGGTTAAGGAGAGGTGAATTTAAAGCAAAAGATGAAAGGTTAATATTGGCTGCACAAGACAGTGGACTACATACACGTTGCTTTACAAAGTCCATTGAATGTGTGGGAGACGCAGACTAATAGAGGTTTTGTAAAACAGTATTGGAAACAGTTACACATCTTGCTGCTATAGGTGATATACTAATGGCAGAAGGACTGTATACTTAAAGGCATAATAATGTGGCAACACTGTTGCACTGAGGATTGTATAAACATAATATTGAAGTAACAGAAGAGCATTGGAAACATGAGCCACAAGGCATTATGAAAAATGATGAAGTTTATACCACATGGGATCACCCATTACCAACATTTAAAAAAAATAGATGCAAGAAAATCAGATATAGTAGGCCCCTACCTCCTTGCTACCCCAGTGGCATCTTTGAGTCCGTCTCTGGGTGGTGTGCATACTTTACTTCAGACTACTTTGTGCATAAAGGCTTTCCTACACTTTGTTTTGAAGTAATGGCTAATGTTGTCTGATGCCTGCACTGCTGTAACTCATTAATTTTACTAGTAGCATGTCTCTGTAATTAATTATTGTGTGTATGCTGCTGCCAATTAGCTGTTTACTGGGTTTGGTAGTGCACAACTCTTTTAGTTACAAACTGCTTGTTATACAGATATTTAGCTTATTTATCGTATATTTGGTATGCAGCATGCCTATTTTTTCCAAGCATTGCTGTTGAGCTCCATCATTTCGTTATGCCCTTAGAACCTGTGCATCTGTATACGAAGGTAGCTTGTTTTAAAATTCTAACACTGATTCGAGTTTAGTTTTACTGTATTAGGCCAGCACACTTTTTATGTCTGATTTAGCTTGACAAAATGGTTATTGTGCAATGTTTTCCATGATTTCAACAGCATCCTGTACTTCAATGTTAACATAGTACTTTTGTGCTCCTCCACAGTCGGGGAGGTTGTTTTGTTTCTTTTGTTATCATAAACAATCGTTTCTCCAAATTCCAAATGTGTTGTTACTTGCTCTAATATTTTTATTTGTACATTACAGAGAATATCTCCTACTTGTCTGTGATTTTTCTCTACTGGCTTCTTTCTGCACTGAACCTAGTACTTTTGCTACGCCCATACCTTTTCTTTCGTCCTACCCTTCCTGTAATACAGTCCTGTCCTTCTGTAACCTTTTCTACTCATTAGGTGTCATACTGTTACCTTAAGTCTAATCATGGTGATATTCATTTTCTAGGAGGTAACTGCTACTTGTGCCAACTGTACGACACATCACACAGCCCAGACCAAACCTGAGAACAACCTCTGTTCCAGCCAGCATTGCCTCCATATCTCTGGTGTTTTTCTGTATGTTACACTCCTGTAATTAACTATAAATCTGTTTGTAATTTTAATTGTGTTTTTACGCACACCACTGAAGATCCAAGTCCCCCCCCAACTCGACAACTATATATTCCTTTAGTTTTTTTCCTAGTTTTACTCTTCCCCCTCTGATACTTCACTCAGATTGTGCCCCTTTTTCCCCTGACTTATTAGCATCCACTGCCACCTTCCCTCCTCCACACCACTCCTCATTATATTTGTTTTATTTTTTTATCCATCATTCTACTCCTCATATCAGTTTTTTTTTCTCTTTCTCTTCCCCCCCTGCTATTACACCTAACGTTTTCCCTCTCCACTCGCAGTCACTCTGTCATCCCCCACACCTTCCTTGCTCTGGTGTATTACTTTTAATCCCTGTCTGCTCTTCCTGTACTAATCCACTACTGCAACACTTTACTCTTTTGTTTCTGTAACACTGTAGGCAACACCTGTACTTTCTACCCCCTCTCTTTTCCACCTCTAGTCTTTTACTTATGTTTTACTCCATCTCCCCTCTTTAACGCCACTTCTATTGCTATAAATATATTTTCTCTCTCTTTCCCTCCTTACTGAATTCCTCCCCAACTCATCTTCTACCACGTCTAGACTCCCTAAAGCTATCTTCTTTTCTCTGCAAATAGTTTAAACACTCACTGTTTTTGCTGATTGCTTTTTCTGATTTTCTGGTGCTCTGAGACCTGGCCCAACGTGCTCCATTCACCCTTCCTGCACTCAGGCTTACTCCACTCCCCTACCCTACCCCTATTCTCACCCACTCCCACTTTCCTTAGACTTATACCTAACTAGCCACTCCCCCAATCCAGGCCAGCCAGTCAACAGCCCTGCCCCTCCCATCTCTCATTCAATCACAGCTACTCCCAGCTTAGAACTCTTTCACCATACAACTCCATACACACCCTTTACTCTTCTTACACCTCTTCTGTACAAGTCCTTACTTACATGTCCTTCCCTACCAAACCCCACCTCACCACATTTTATTTCTTTCCACCCATAACCATTCCTGCTCTCATCTCCTCACTCTGTTCAACAGACTATACTCTCTCCAACTTCCAACCTCTACCACTTAGCATCTCCCTAAATCTTATCTCAGTTTACACCCCTGCTGCCTAACTGTAGCTAGCATGCCTTCAATCTCAGTACTCACACTGTCCTCCTCACTTCTGTTCTTACTACTGATATCCCTGTTACACCTTACTGCTCATAACACCATTTCCTTCTCTACTAACGTTTATACTACCTCTTCCATATCTACCTCCTTACCTATTCCATCTAATTGCTATACTGACATCTCCCCAAGTCTCTATCAATTAGATTCCATCCACCATTACAAAGTAAAGCCCTTACCCTCAGCA
This sequence comes from Protopterus annectens, assembly GCF_019279795.1. Lineage (NCBI taxonomy): Eukaryota > Metazoa > Chordata > Ceratodontiformes > Protopteridae > Protopterus > Protopterus annectens. Next base: position 649,340,683 of record NC_056730.1, on the reverse strand, counting down.
CTCAAAAAAACTTGAAACTACTCCTACTACCTACTCTATATTGTCAAACAACTTACTCCACTCCTACCCCTAGCCAAAGCCTCTAACCCTCTAACATAGCATTACACATAGCATTATGTGGTGATATACACCTCAATCCAGGTCCCACCACTCTTGTCCCCCCTCTACACCCATCAGCAGTGCTTCCAAAAAGTCTCTTTATATCATAAACCTAACTCTCCAAAGCATTAACAACAAAATCTCAGACTTTCACACATGGGTTGCACACCAACAACCCAACATCATTGCAACTACTGGAATCTGTCTAAAACCGCATATTAAAGACACTGAATGTCTCCCTCCAGGATATCAAACAGTAAGGCTAGACAGGACCCATAAAAAAGGAGGGGGAGTTGCTCTCCTATTTTCCAGCTCCTACAATCAAGTGCCATTTACCAATCCCTTACCATAGTTCTCCAGCGCAGAACTTCTCGTAACATTCTTAAATATAAACAATAGCAAAAAACTCTGCTTAGCCTGCTTTATATACCCCCTGGAAACAACATTCCTATATTGGAGGACATCCTAGCATGGATTTCATCCAATATCAAGAATGAAACAATCATAATAGACAATGTAAATATCAATTGGCTATAACACAACTCCATACATCTCACCTCAAATATCAATCTCCTGAACTTCACCCACCTCATAAAAACCCTGAGATCCAACAAAAGTAATGATAATGGATCCATTCTAGACTGGATCCTGGTCACAAACCCAAACAAGATATCATCCACCAGAAGACTCCCTAAGACCCTCAGAGACCACCTCCCTGTCTTTATTCACCAAGCTTCCTCCCCCTGTCAGAGTCAGCACCTATACAAACAAACCAGAAATCGAACCTCATTCAGTCCTATCACCATTAACAACATCCTCAAATCAACAGATTGGCATTTACTGAAAACTTTCTCACTGGACAAAGCAGTTGATTACTTCAACACAACCTTCATGAACACTCTAAACAGTGTAGCCCCACCATGTGTACACCGGGTGAAAAATAACCACACCCCCCTGGCTATCCAAACCAACTAGTCTTCTCATGCATGACAGAGACAAAGTATGGAAGCTATGGCAGGCACACAAAAACACCTTTGACCTACAAAAATCCAAAGAACTTTGCAACCAAGTTAAGAAACTAGTCAATAAAGATAAAAAAACAACATTACCTTTCACTTCAATCTGATCACCATCAGAACCCCAAGAAATTCTGGAGCTCCATTGCATCATTACTAAACCAAGGTAAAAAAAAAAAAATCCCTGCCCCCACCCTGAAAAATGTCCTGAAAAAGTAGCCTCGCTTTTATCACATCCTTTATTAATTCTATTGCTGACATCACTGCAAAATTCTCTCAAACTAACCTCTCCATTTCCCACACTTCCACACTTAGTTCATCCACTCATTCCACTTCCCCTCCCAACCCTCAATTCCCATCAGAAGCCAATATCAATCCCTCCTCTAACTTCACCCTAAAGCCCACCCCCACTTCACTTATAAAACGCTTATTACTAAAATTAAAACCCTGCTGCAGTGCCCCTGATAATCTACCTTCTGAATGCCTAAAAATAGCTGCAGACAGTATCCCCTACTCCATAAGCATTCTCATAAACAGATCCATTCTATAGGTTTATAGGTTTATAGATTAATACTAAGCTAACTGCCCTTGCGAGCTATTTTAAGCCTAGCCAATTATCCCTTGTGAGATTCAAACCCTGAACATTGTGTTTGTCAGGCAAACACCTTAACCATTAGGCCACCAGAGTCCTACATCCCTAAAATCTATAAAAAGGCCTTCATCCTCCCCCTCCATAAAGGTGGCAACAATACAGATATCACTAACTTCCGTCCCATTGCAATTCTTTCTCCTTTATCCAAAATCCTAGAAAAATGTGTCAGTTCCCAACTTCTCAGCTACCTTCTAGACAGCCATATTCTCTCTCCATCACAACATGGTTTTAGACCTGGCCATAGTACTATAACCATCCTTATAGCATTTGTGGACACAGTAAATAGAGTCTGTGACACAGGCAAAATAGTTCCAGCCCTCTTTCTTGACTTATCCAAAGCCTTTAACACTGTTTCTCACTCTTTACTCATTTTCCAGCCTTCCAATATTGGTCTCTCCCCGCATACTCTAAATTGGTTCTCTAGTTACTTAAATTAAAGACAACAGGCAGTAAGATAGCAAAACTCCATTTCCTCCTTTCTCAACCCCACCACTGGTGACTCCACTATCATCTGTTCTGCCAACTCTATCCCTGACGTACTTACACTGCCTCAAAATGGCTTCTCTGTCACTGAATCCTAGATGCACAAAAAACAAAATGCCCTTAGGCAGTGAACTATTACTTAGCATACATGATACAATCTGTAAGGAGTCTAAGTATCTACACAACATGAAGGCCAAAATCTCATCTAAAAAGTGGTTTGTGAACACCGCATATTACCATCCACATCTCTACATGTTTAAACTAAAATATACTGAGGCCATCAAAAAGTTACTTTCCAAGCCTCCTAGAACTAGGAAAGTAACGTTTCAGCAGAAAACTACTAACACAATTTAACCATTCTCATACCTCTCAAATTCCCAATGCAAGAAATCTGGACAAAGGTTCATAGGTTCAAAGGCTTAAATAATGGGGGGACAAAGACCGAAAATAGGGAAAGATTTTAAATATTGCTCTTATAAACTTAGAATGTTGTTAGAATAACAGGTTTTGTGTTCGCTTGCCTTTTCTAAAGGACTGCAATGAAAATGGGACTTCTCAGCTACAACAAGTTTGACAAGACAGACAGACAGAGAAACAAATAATTTGTATTAAGTTCGTGAGGTATATGCTGCTTTGCTTGTTAACCACAACTCTGCATCCATCTGCATGTTTCACTGTAAATTGGTGTATTCAGGAGATAGCAAAATCACAGAGTTCCTGTGAGCATTGCTGTGTACAGTTTTGCATATTTTGCAGTTTGTTAAATAGGCTTCTGTAAAGTCATATTGTTAACAGAACTGCTAAGCTTTGTGTGAAGTTACTGCATTTGTAAGTAACATGGGAGAGAACAGCCGCATAATATTATGGACTAAGTAACTGCAACTGGGCATTTATTATAATATTTATGACAATTGTGTTATAAACATTGCATGATTATGTCTGTGTAGCTAGTTCATATTGCTTACAGCATGGTAATAAAGCATACAAAAAGTTGCACACAGATGTGAGAGCAACCTACAAATTTCAGATCACAGCGCAGCTCTGCTGAGTGTATAGCTACTTTATTTGTCAAGCAACAATGTGATGAGTGCATACGTATGCTTTGCAGTTGCATGGATACTGCATAATATGTCCACACCTATAGTAGTTTATTATATACTGATGCAATATTCATTCCATGGTCAGAGTTGTCACGGAATAAATGCTGCATCAGTGCAACATTCATTTCATGCTTAGGGTTGCCATGTTACAACACAATCCACATCATATCTCCCACAATCTATAGAAACCTTAGCAACTCCAACAGAGATGAGTTAATATGGTGGTGGCAACAGAGCATTAGATAAGTTGTCAGCAAGCAATGACAGACTTTTTGTGGACAGAGGCCACTCCTGATGTCAACATAACTGGGAGACACTCATGAGGGTATAGGATATTCTCTTGAGCATTTCCCTGTTAATGCACAGTTTAGTAGTCATAGAACTCTGAAGTGAATTATTTTGTAATAATTATAATTTATTCAACCATTCTATATGAAACAACACAAAAATATGGCAAAAGCCAAAACATTATGATATGGGAACAACTAGGAATAAAGTATTAGGTAGAATATCAGTATTGTCATCATAAGTCTTTCTGGGAGACCATTTTCAAACCATTAAAAAGTATCACATAAAATGTCTTATAACAAAATAAATTAGTGGTTATAAAGTATATGCATTAATGAGACAGCATTCAGCATTGACACAGGACATCCAAAGCTTGCCATGGAGAGACAACAGAAGATGGCATTATAAGCAGTGACAAACAGAAATGCGTTTATGGAGGGCAATGAAATTTCCACATTCAGCACAACAAAATGTTTTGTATGGACCACAGCTGAAGAAACTTAGCAGTGACATGTAGACATTTCTGTGAGAATATCCATGAGAAAATTAAAATTTTATAATTGAGTACCATACATCAAGTGAGACATATTCTCTTTTTAGTCCAATACTTAGTCACAAAAAAATTCATCCATAAGATTAAACTTACCATATTTTTAACTTGTAGCTGAATGCTGGGTATAGGAATAGCAAGCAGAAAGTTATGCCATTCAATCTGTCATGCAATAATTTGTATTTTTTTAATATCTTCCAAAAGAAATGACCAAATTAGTTGAACATATTTTAAAGGCCAGAAAATGTGGAAAGCACCATGAGTGGGGTTGTCACCACAAATATTATAGCCTGGCAAGTAAATTTTATCCATAGCAGCTAATTTCTTGAATGACAGTTGACGAATATCAACTTCAGAAAAGGTGCGACACCATAAGCATTGCTCCATACTTTTTCTAAATCCATATAAACATTTTTTTGTTTACTAAAAATAACCAACAGTTTTAAGAATTAATTTCTAAACAGTACCGTCAATTTAATACAGAGAGAAAAAAATAATGCAGCTTTTTAGGGTACCCCAACCAAGAATATATCAGTTTAAAGTTATTATTATAAAGCCCCCAAAATGAGGGAAATTTTTCAGCTGCAGTTACTAAATTTAGCAGTTGCGTTCTGATGGTTCTGATGTTCCAAAATTGCTACATTTCTGCCATAGATATTTCCTCAATGCCTATGAACACATTACGCAGGCACGTATATTTTACTATCAGAAATTTTAAATACTTGAGCGGTTTATTGTTTATAGCAATAAATTATCTTTGAGAAGTTGGACAAACTTGAATTTCTTCAGCAGTCTTTATTTTTGCAACAGATTTTGGAATCTAGTATTAATATCTTAATAAAAGAAGAAAGTTTGGGAAAAAATTATGTTTTCATCATGAGGAATAGAAACTTAGGAGTGATACCAAAGTTATTAATAAATAAATTAACAGCAAGACTTTAAATCAAGTATTATTACCTCCAGAAGTGACATGTCCTGATATAATAAACAGATTTACCAGTCCTAATATAGTATCAAAAAGCAAAAAGTTTAGCATGTTATGTGTACCCTTCTGTTTTACACAATGGAAATTATTGAAACTGCACTGTAATCTTATCACTCCACAAATGTTTGAAACTAATTTATTAGCTGACTTGAAGAGTTAATTTGGAATATGTCAAATGGAGTTTTTTTAGAAATATCATCTTGCGAGGACTGAATCTGGTCTGACATCAGTTTTCTAATTCAGTGTTTATTTTTTCCCTAAGGCCAAGAATGCCAATATATCAATTTACCAAGTCTTACTTCAGTAGATTCCAAAATTCTAGTAAGGAGAGGAGATCCAGATGGGGTTTCCACTGGAGAGTTTTTCAACTTGTGTACCGTTGTTCTCATCTTACTGGCTCCCAGATTTTGCTGCTTTGTTTACCTTAGTATATAGCATTCTCTGATGAATTTCTTCCAACTGCATTAGGATCCATATGGGCCCAGGGTGAGCCCCTGCATGAATATACTGCCAGTCAATAGAGGCCATAACATAATGGAATAAATGCACAATACCAATCCTGTATTTGTTTTAGAAGCAAATATTTTCTACTAATCATCAGAGCAGATGTGTTCCATACAAAAACAGATTCAGATGTCTGTATTTCCCAAACAAATTTTGAGAAGACTATATGGGGGAAGAGTACCTCATAAGAAAAATAATGTGGGTAACTTAAGTTAAAAAGGGCTTTTGTTAATCTAGTAAACCTCTGGGATTGTCAAAAAAGTAGATTCAAAATATATTGGCAACATTTACAGTAATTGTAAACTCTGTCGAGATTAATAACCAACATACTTACAAATGATTGATTTCAGTTTATTTAATAGTAAACTTAAGCATCATGATATGGGTTACAAATAACTGTAGACTTCAGCCTTTGTACAGTGTAAGCAAATTTAACTCAAAGAACCTCACTGGGTATTAATGTCATCAGTCAAATATGTCCTTGCCTGTGCTGGAAATTCATTTTTAACATCCCCTGACAGAGTTGTCCTTACACTCCAAGGACCACTTACTAAGTTGGACACTGTCCTTTCTCTTGACCAATAGGTTACACTGTATATGCCAATTACTTAGTCATCCTGGCTAACAGGTTTCTGAATTCAGGAAATGAAAGAGAACCTGTTCTACTTGGTACCTCTCTGCTAATTGTTTTGTACTGGCTATTAACTGATTACTCTGTGTTATACTTTGATATGAAAGTTATACTTTCCTAAAAATCCTCCCATTAGATGATGCTGTAGATGAATTCAATGCAACTTTATGAATATTCTAAACAGCCTTGCACCTCCTGGAAAGAAGAGAGAAAAACAAATAATGCAATCTGAATATCCAAAAAGAGTAGAATGCTAATTCAGGATAGAGAAAAAGCATGGAAAGAATGGCAACAACATAAAACACTGTAATATCTTGAAAAGTTCAGGATGCATTACAATTGTACAAAAAAAAAACAAATTAATGAAGACAAAAAAACTATACTATAATAACTTTCAGAATAATAGTAAACACAACCCTAAACATTCTGGACAGCTATTAAAGAAATCTTACATCATGGTCATAAATTCAATCCTAACCTCTCTCCTAAAAGCTCATCACTCAAAACCACAATACAATTTTATAAATAGTATAGCATCTCTACCCAAGGTTTCCCCAAAATCTAATCCCAACCGTGCCTAGCAGCCACATGTCACCACATCCACTTTCACCTTCACACATGTGCCCACATTCTATATACTGTAAAACTACATTTAAACAAACTCAAATCATGCTCTACTTTAGCTGATGACCTTCCAAGTGAATACCTGAAAATAACAGCTGATAGCATTGACTGCCCTGTCTCAATCTTTATAAACAGATTAGTCCAGGAATTCAACATCCCTTCTCTCTGGAAAAAAAATCACACATTATCTCTCTTCACAAAGGAGAAAATTCAACAGACATTACTAACTTTAGACCTATAGCAATCTTATCCCCCCCTCTCCAAAATACTTGAAAAATATATTTAAAAACAATTGCTAAACTATCTCCTGCAGGAAAAACTCCTATCCCCCACACAACATGGCTTTCATCCTTCCCAGAGTCTAACAACGCACTTCTATCTTATATAGATACTGTTAATAAAGTTTGATACAATGGCAAACTAGTCTCCTCCTTAATTCTAAAATTGTATAAAGCCTTCAACACAGTTTGTTGCAGCAAACTTCTACTGCAGATCTTCTCATTAAGTATGCCTCAGCCCACCCGTTTATGGTTCAAAAGCTACTTATCCCAATAAGTGTCAGTCAGTAAAATGGCGCTTCATCCTCTCTCGGTACCTCCCAGTCATCACTGGTGTACCACAAGGTTGTCCTTTGTCCCCTTCTCTTTAACATTCTCACCAACACCTTCCACACATCCACACAACAGGCCTCCCTAATACACTACACAGATGACTCCACACTCATGTGCACATCTGGCAATATGACACACCTCAAAAAATTACTCAGGAAGCTTTAATAGTAACTGAAACATGGCTTTGTAACTTGCAGCTCATGCTCATCCCTAAAAAGAACAAACTACTACTTTTCCCCCAAATCCCTCTCCCATGATTATAGATAAGCTCACCAGCTTAAATATAAACCCCTATGTCACTAGATGGATTGCAAACTGGCTCAAGGACAGAACCCACATGGTTAGAATTGCTGGAGCCATGTCAGACTCCAAACCAGTTACAAGTGGTGTCCCACAAAGCTCAGTCCTGGGACCTCTCTTGTTCGGTATATATTTCTCGGAGGTACAGGCCAACACGGAAGGACTGTGGCTGACCAAGTTCGCAGATGACTGCAAACTGGGCACCATAATCGACTCTCCAGCCGACACAAGCATCCTCCAAAAGGGCCTCATAGAAACAGACAACTGGTGCCAGAACCATGGCCTCAAGCTAAATGCCAAAAAGTGTATAGTCATCCCCTTTGGCAAAAACAAAATGCCCACAAATTACCACATAGGTGGAAATCCATTAAGTACAGAAGAAGTAATTAGGGACCTGGGGACCCAAGTTGATAGCAATCTCTCATTTGACAACCACGTGGCCAAAGTGGTTAGAAAAACATTTTATATAGCCCACCTAATCATGAAGGGATTCACATCTAGATCAGGGGAGGTCATCGTGCCTCTTTACTCATCCCTCATCAGGCTCATAATTGAGTACAATGCCCCTTTTGGGATGTACCTTGCCAGACACCTGCAGCAACTGGAAAGACCCCAAAAGTACCTCACCAAGAGGATCAAAGGGCTCAAACAGATGCCATATGCTGCCCGGTTAAAGAAACTCCAGCTCTACTCAGTGGCATACCGCCTGTTCAGAGGCGATCTGTGCCTGACGTATAAAACCATGTCCAACCCGGAATTAATGGACATGCTGCACCTCAGAAAATCCAAATCCCATCGAGCTCTCGAGAGACTTGAACCTCAGCACTGAAATAAATAGGACATGCTGGAGGAACAGATTCATAACCCAGAGGCTCCCTTCACTCTGGAATAAAATCCCAGTCCAGGTTAGGCAGAGTCCCTCATTGACTCTCTTCAAGAGGAATCTTGATGAGTGGATGGGAGATCATAGGTTTACCCCGGGTATCACTTCTGTGTCACTGTTAGACAGAGGCACAGTATACTAACCTCGAAAAAGGGCATAGCAAAATAAATTTAAAATGGGTGGCGAAAGCCAAACACATTCTGGCTAGGCTTATAAATGCCCTAGGGCAGATAGCCTAGTATGAACCTATGAACCTATGAACCTATGAAAAAACAAAAATTTAAAGTCCTCTCTCCTGATAATACAACCATCAAAGTCACTTCTCATAGCAAATTATTAGGGATGATACTTAATTTTGACCTGCATATACAAAATTGCAAAAGAAAAAGTCATTAAAAACTGGGTATATTTTATAGAGCCAAAACCTTTCTCACCGATGCAACTAAAGCTACACTTCCCACTACTTATCTCCTCCCCACACTTCCTTGTGGCAGTCCCATCCTTACTAACCTTTCAGCATCACAAAAATCAAAACTTGAACAATGCTATAACAAAGTTGCTAAATTTGCAGCAAATACTTCTTTCAGAACACACTTCTGTATAGCACTAAAAGCATTAATTGGTTAAGACCATCCCATCAACTAACATATGCACAGCTTCTTACCACCTGCAAAATTATCCAGAATCCATCTGCTTGTCCAGCAGGAAATAACAATCTACACAACTACATTCCTAGTCAGTCATTACAATTCAATGTCCAAAAACTCCTGTCTGTCCATAAACCTATCAAATCTGCCAAGCATTTTCTGCATTAGTACCATATTGCTAAGGCCTGGAACTCCTTATCTCTCTCCATCAGATCAATACCCTCCCTCCCATCTTTCAAAACCATTCTGAAAGACTTACTAGCCAAAATCTGGTTCTATGCTTGCTTAACACCAGGATAAACAATATACCTAAATGTGGACAAATACATATTCATACCTTACATCTTCTTACTCTCCCTTCATCACTCACTTCCTTATTTCCATCAGTTTTTCTCTCTCAGCTTTCTCTAAAAATATACTATAAAGCTTGCATTTCTCTCATTTTGTTTTGTGATTCCTGTTTGTATTATATTAGCTTACCTTTAATTTCTCTATAAACTGGATAAACTTTCTCTATTAAATCATTGTCATATAACTTGTATCTATTCTTAACCAATGTTTTCATGTTATGTCTTATTTGATATAATTATTTAAACTGTATTTGTTTGTTTTTTTTTCAATTATTTTCAGTGACTGTAAAATTATTATTTTTAAAATGTTCTGTAATACATTGGAGCTTTTCTCCTAAGCCTGCACTGAAAATGGAGTCCTACCCAGTCGGACTTTCACTGTAATCAAATATCAATCAATAAATATATAAAGAAACTTAAGCATCATGGTATGGGTTACAAATAATTTTAGACTTCTTACCTTGTACAGAGAGAGTGGCCGCAGTGGTGCAGCGGTTAGCATTGTCGCCTCATAGCAAGAGGTTCTCCCGTTCGATTCTCGGCTGGAGTGGCTTCTGTGTGGAGTCTGCATGTCCTCCCCATGGTCAAGTGATGTATAAAGACATTTAGGTGTGTGCGTGAATGGGTGTATCTTCTTTGAAGGTTGGGTGTCGGGCTGGCAACTCGGCACTGTAAAAATCCAGTGCCAATCATTAGCGGACCGGAGTTCTGCTGTGGCGACCCCTAACTGGGAAAAGCTGAAAGACATTACTTTTCCTTGTACAGAGAGACTTTAGAGATGTTTGCTAAGCACTGCAGAAGATTTTAAGCAGTTAAAAATAACCTGGGAAAATTTGGCATGAGTAACCTTTACACAATAAGAAAGGATAAATATGCTGCAGTACAGCTCAAGCTCTAAGTCACCATCCCTGTTATTTATTTTTATAAACTTAAATTTTCAGTGTCAGTATCCACTGGTTATATAAACAAGGTTGGAAAGAATCAGACAGATGATAGAGACATGCTAATAATGGAGCAGATTATTTTCACATGATTTGGAGCTGCCAGGATATTGCATCAAAATTGGTTAAACTTACAGTAGGGATAGGTTTGGCAGTAAGGACAACAATGTTAGGAAAGCAAATAGTAGTCTTTTGGATTTTGCATAAATTATCATATAGGAGAGATGCCCACAAGATACTTATTTTGGAGATGAGAGCAGTAATACCTATAGCTGTGCCTACAATTTTTAAAAATTGAATGAACGTAGCAAAACACTGAATTGATCAATTACAAACATTTAGCTAAAGACATTATGCATGGTCGCATAAGCCATTTGAGAGAAAGATATTAGGCCACAGTCATAAAAATTACTATGACGATAGGAGGCACTGCCAACCATGCTAGGAGAAGTAGGGCAGTGGATGTATGACTTGTGCCAGCACAGCTAGCCTGAATTTTGTAAATAATTACATGTCATTTGTATAGCAAACTGATTTACACAGATGCTTGTACTGAAAATGTATTTGTGAGGTTTGCTTGTGCTAAAATGTGTCAACAGTGCACCCTGCTGGAATGAAAAGAAATGTGCATGTATTATTGTAACTGGATTAAATGTATATGTTTTAATAAAGGATGCTGGGACAGCAGAGGTTAACCAACTAGCTTACTTTAAGAAAAATAAGGAAAATTTAATTGCACTGCTAAACCATTAAAGTGGCATTCAACAGTGCTGAATAGGGCTGGAGACAGTGGTTCTGGAAGAAGCCTTTGTTCGTTAGCTTAATAAAAAGAGGAGAAGCCACAGGCACTGCCATAAACATTTAGATGTGTATTGTAGGTGTCTTTGCTAAATTCCTGTCTCAGCTTCAAAGAGGGATACTGTGAGAACCTAGAGTCAGGTGACCAGATGAGGTAATTCTGCAAGCCATCTTGGATATTATATTTTACAGGGAGTAATCTCTAACTATTGAGTTAGTTAGATGGGTGTTCGAAAGACATGCGTAAATGGGCATGCCTTCATTGAAGGTTGGACATTGAGCTGGCACCTCGGCATTCGTGAAAATCTACTGCCAATCATTAGTGGATCAGAGTTCCACTGTGGCGACCCCTAACCGGGAAAAAGCCGAAAGACAACAACAACAAAAAATCTATAACTATTGAGTATTCTATTTTGAGGAACTTGACTAGAAAGTATAAAAACTGCTCATATATTTCATTGTGCCTTGCTCTATCAAGTAAGTTATTAAGGAATAGTAATTCTCCTAGATTCATTGAGAAATATAGTGAACCTTAGTTTAGAGATTGTTTTTCTTTATTTGTATGAGTCTGTCCAGCAATGTTATTTTCAATATTTCTGGTGATTTGAACTCTGTGGTTTAGTGTAACTATAAAATATATATTCAGTATTTTTATGTGCTTTTATTATTAATTATTAAATATATTTAAAATGTTTATTGCGGCTGGTCCATTTAGAAAGTGGTAGCAACAAAGTGACAGAACAACCACTGAGCACTTTATCAAAATAAAAAATAGAAACTGAGCATTTTCGCATCTAACTAAGGATGCTTCTTCAGACTTAATCAAAATAAACTACAATAACCTTTATCCACACTTCCTATCAATTAACTGAACAATTAAATATGTAAAGCTTGTCTTCCATGAATAAATCTTCTTCATCATATAATAAAATTTGATAAATTGTTACTAACTGTGTTTCTATTTTTTATTTTAATAAAGTATTCAGTGGTTGTTCTGTCACAATGTTGCTATCTCTTTTTAAGTTTTTCATTGTTTGATTATAAGAGGTGCTTCATTCACCAGACCATTGTGTTGTGGATATTTACAGTTTTTTTCCTTTTAGAAAGTACTTAACCTTTGACAGTGCCTATCTTTATTTGGTGACATTGTGTGGGCCACTCCTGAAGGCCTAGCTGTCTTGGTCAACTACTACCATTTGTATTAGTATTAGTATTACACAGTATAATTGGACACCCTTTGCTAAGGGCCTTAGCATTGCTGACTGTGGAGTGTCTGGTGGCGGTGATAACTACTTTGTACTCTGGGCAGAAGGGGACATAGCAGGTAAATCTGAGCCAGCCTTTCCTAGGTGTGTGTGTGTGTGTGTGTGTGTGTGTGTGTGTGTGTGTGTGTGTGTGTGCAAAATCAAATCTTACAGTGTGTGTGTGTGTGTGTGTGTGTGTGTGTGAGTGTGTGTGTGTGTGTGTGTGTGTGTGTGTGTGTGTGTGTGTGTGTGTGTGTGTGTGTGTGTGTGTGTGTGTGTGTGTGTGTGTGCGCGTGTATGTATCAGCTACTTGGAGCAGGGACAAAAAGCACTGGGCTTACAGAGAAGGTGTTAGAGGTCTTGGCTTGGACACTCGGCTGAGGACCTAACCTTACAGCTGTACCAGCGGGGAGTTTTATTTGGGACCTGGAGGGAGACAGAGAGATCCAGACCCTGGACTGAGTGTGTTCCCTGTGTGCCCTTAAAGGGAAATTGGGCTTGATGCAGACAGCTGCATCTGGAAATACTGAGTTTCCCCATTTGCACTTTGAGTGCATGTCCCTCTCAAATGCAGTGGTGAAGGTTCAGGTTCCTTGATTACTGGCCCAGTGTGGGGACTTCACAAACACCACAAAGCATACACTATGTATACACTCTCCCCAGGATTCAATAAACTCCGTGTAGGAATAGTGTTATTCCTATAGAGAGTGGATGCTGTTTGAATCTGTATAGCCTTCTCAGCAGCACTCCTTTCATATTAATGAAGGCATGCTACTAAGAACGGATCTGCGGACAAGAACATTGAATGAGTGCAGGGGTGTGTTGCAGTAGTGTGCACAGATTGAACATGCCTCCTGCATTCTCAAAGTGCCATATGGCACTTTTTAAATGCTTTCAGTGTCTGCGGACACTGAAAGAAACTAATAAAACAGTAAAACACTGACCACAGACACTAAAACAGTTAGTAGAACTTGAAATAAATGCAGGGGGTGTTTGACAGCTACTGTCACACACACACACCCTGCATTTTGAAAGTGCCATACAGCACTTTACAATGCTTTCAGTGTCCGTGGACACTGAAAGCTAGAGTGTGAATGAGAAGCAATGCAGGGGGTTTGTGACAGGAACTGTCACAAACTCCCTGCATTGTCAAAGTGCCGTACATCACTTTACAGTACAAGTGTGTCCTCAGACACACAGCCATACCTGTAAACCTCTTAGTGCCCAAACTCAGACAAAGAGCAATCAAATGGTGGGACAAAGGTCCAAAAATAGAGGCATATTTTAATTACAGGTCTCATAAACTTAGAAAGTTGATAGAGGAACAGGGTTTGTATTAACATATAATTTCTGAAGGATTAGAAGTCTGAAACTCAAATGTCAGCCATTATTTAGTGACTTCAATCCTGAGATCATCCCATCGATTTGCAGAAAACCCCGAATGTTATGAGGAACAAAACAAAAATATGAGCCAAGCATCTGGATAGTTTGCGAAAATCTGGACAGTTGAGAAGTATGCATGCACCTCAACCTCTTCCACCAAGATATGTGGATAAAGCCATGAAATAAATGTGGGACAAAGATCCCAAAATAGAGCAAATCTAAAACATATTACATATACAGACTTAGAAAGTTGATAGAATGACAGGTAGTGCATTACCAAATATGAATCCGTGTTAGTATTAATATATGTAATTAAAGTGGTTGTATTAAGTATTTTTTTTGTCTGTTACAAGTGAAGTTTAAGCATAGCTGAGCAGCTTTGCGCATGGTGGTGCTTTGATCAGCATTGCTTAAACATCTTATAGGAGCTAAATACAAATGTATAGCAAAAATCCTCAATGGCCAGATAGCATAGTGGTTAGAGTTCTGGCTTTGCGTGCAGCAGTTCATGGTTTAAGTACCAAGACTGGCCCTTCATTTTACATGGGAAAACATTGTTAATTTTTTTTTTTTAAATGATGTAGTAATTGTTATTTGTTCACCAGGGTAGTGTATCTGGTTGAAAATTGAAGTGTCAGTGGATATAACCTGTGAAATCACACATGTAAGCACAAGTGTCCCATACATTATAGTCACACCCCAAGGTAATGTAATAAAAGCACATTGAGGGACATCATATAAAGTAAATTATATACACTTAATAATATGTCAGTAATGATTAAATAATTTGCAATTCTGAAATATATTTGAAATGAAAACTGAACAATGCTTAGCAATGCTTAGCTCTGTTAGCCAGCTTGAGCATTGCTTAAAAGTCTCATTCTAAGCAGCATTCAGCCCAGCTAAGCAGATTTGTGCACTGTTAAGCACTGCTCAGCATTTACCCCTTTAAGCAGTGCTCAACTCAGCTTAGGGGGTTTGCACACCACTTAGCTGAGCTCATCATTTTCAAAACAGTCCAATTATGGCAAAGAGTGGGAGTATGTCCTTATTTAACCCATACAGGTGGGAATACAGCCAGAACTAGTTGTAGTTTGATCTGTGCAGGCACTATGTCTGACGTAGGAGAGGAAGCGTGCTTTCGGGTGCAGCGCTGTGGCATCTTGGAGTCCAGGGTCATGGCTGGTCTCCTTTTTAAAGACCATGACCACAGACTGCTGCAGGGCCAATACCAGGGCTCACAGTACAAAATGGAGGCCTGGGACCATCTGGCACATGATCTCACCAGTGCTACTGGAGTCCCCTGAACTGGTGAACAGGTACAGCATCATTATGATGACCTAAAGCATAGGAAAGGGGTGCTTTTTGCCCAGTGGATCCAAGAAGCTCAGGATGGGGATGCCCCAGAAGTGAGTAAGTATCTCACACATATCAGTACCAAAATCTAGCCTGAGTATGTGATAGACATGTATGCTTAATGATTTCTTCTTTCCTCTACAGCTGCAGAGGAGAGGGCTAGCAACCTTGAGGCTCATGCAGACAGACTGGTGAGGTTGCGACAAGAGTCTGGTGAGTACAGATTTATCTTGCAGTATATAGTGTAATAAATACATTGCTTACTGCCAGTAGGTATAGTGTGTTCTGAGTGTACTGAATAAATACAAAGTTTGTCAGACCAATATTGATCTACAGGATATGCAGTAGTAGTGAATGTAGAATATCAACTGTAAGAAACCACTGTATCATGCTACTCAAATAAAGATTTATACCACAAACTGTTGTGTTTAGTCTGGTTTGTTGTTGAAGAAATAAAATGTGTAAAACAAGATATAAATGAAATATGAAATATGTCCTGCACTAACATCTGAACCTTGATTAGTAATTTGTAATGGATTACAGTGTGTCTCCTGCAGCATTGCCTTGTGTTAACCTTTGCATTTCAGATCAGTGTAGTCCTGAATGTGGGTATGCTGATGCAGGCAAGTATGAGAGTGTAATAGGTGGGGACTGCAAATATATGATGTCCAAATGTATATGGGTTGGGTATGCAACCCAGCCCCCTGCTATACTCTGTACAGATCACACATATTCACATCTACTAGGGGTTAAATGTGTACACCTGCTTTCAAAGGATTAATACACAGTACAAGAACCATCTGTCAGGCATGTATGTTCAACTGTTACTACTGTCTTTGGTGACACATCACTTAGATTACAAGGTCAGACTGTCTAACCAAGTGAGTATTAGGCAGAAATCAGTCAAGCAAAAGACAGCAGTTCCCCAGTAGCTCAGTGTGTTGAGAAATAGAGATGTTTCTCATTTTTGCAAACACAGACCATGGTTTGAATCCAGGGAGTGGAACTAAAATGTGTGAATATTTACAGACAAGTAATCTTGAATATGTGTACAAATAGTCAGGTAGTGTTAACAGATATTTTCTCATTTTTTTACAGGTAAGGAAATTATTGTAGTAGCTGTATGATGGGTATACTAATAAACTTTGCGTCCAAATGTTCCAGTGTCCAACCCCATGCCTGCAAAAGATAGCAGGATAAGTACATACACCATGCACTCTTCCTGATACATGTCTCTCAAGTGTCACACTGTCACGGCTAGTGATCACTTGGACACAGATGTGAATCTAGTTGAAGAATGCCAGTAGCACACTCACACAACATCAGTGCAGGCTACACCTTGTTAGTCATATATGTAACTCTGACATGTACAAGTCCCCTCCAGTCATGTACCCAGAGTATTCATACTTTTCCCCATACCATTCCAGCTTGACAGTTTAACAGTTATGTATGGGCTACAGAAGCTATGGGCCACAGGTAGATGTAAAATGAGGGCAGACCTGTACAGTATTGAACAGTACTGTTGTGAAAAATAGAAGCCTATACAGTTGTTAATGGACTTTTCTTCTCTCCCCCTCACCCCTTATCTGCATCAATTTTATCCATATACTATGGGTATGCTGCTCTCAAAATCTAATGTTGGAACTTGTGTTCTATTATTGTTCATAACATTAATTGTTTACATATTAACATACCTTGTTCAAATACCATTGTTGGTGGCCTGTTGACACACATTTAACTGGCATGCTGTTAAAATTCTGACTGTTATTCCTTATATGCATGTGTTCTGTTTGCTATGCAATTTTGTGAATTTCACTGTTCTGGGTTAATTAGAACACCCATGAATGCTGTTATAACTAATTTTGAAATGTTTTGTTCATGACTAACCAATACATTTTGCAAAACATCAACACCATAGCACATTTGGGAAGGCCAATCCCAGTGGATTCACCTGTCCCACCTCATCTGACCATGGCACAGGGCCCCAGCATGTCTGGGACTCAACTCGGAACTGCCGCCTCTGCTAGTCCTGCACCACCCTCGGGTGGAACTGCCTCAGGGGATGTCCACCCCCCCCCGGGGACAGGTGTGGAGAAGAACTGGTCACCTGCAGGAAGGTTCCGGGGTATGGTGCACAGTGTCATCTGCTCAGAGTTGGATGTACACCTGTGCCAGATCGAGGGCAGACTGGAGCACCTCGAGGGACAGCCTGCTCCTGTTGTCCAGCCCCCAGCACAGCCACCTTCGAGGTCATGAAAGTGCAGTGGTGACTGTCCATGGGTTTGGATCTCAGTCCCACTGTATCCATTTGGGGGCTCATGGGCCTCTGATTCCCAACCACGCTCCCTGTCCAAGGTGTTTACCCCCCTCATGTGTCATATACCACCCCTGCTGCTGTCTTGTGTGTCTTGTCTGTCTGTGAATGCAGTCTATCCTACCCAACCTACCTCCCCAAACATACCTACAGCCCTTCCCCAACATCCCACTCTCACCTTAAAAAAGGGGTATTTGTTCTGCAAAAAAAAGCATTGCCCCATACATATTTCTACATTTTTCCCCCATGTACAGTGATGTAAATCAATCTTCCTTCAAAGTACTCAACAAATGTATGTTGCCAACACCCTCCCTGTGGGGTGTGAGGCGGTAAATTCCAAATTTCCCACATCATTTACAGCTGTTGCTGCAGAAGAAATGTGGAGCTATGGTCCTTTCCTACACCTGCCCTGCACATCCCCAGCTGCTTTTCCTAATGTCTTACCCCCTGTTTGCCCCCATTTTACCACTTTCCTACCACCTTTTTTTCTTTTCTTTTTTTGAAATTAGTGTGGGTTTAAGCGGGAATAAGCAGAGCTAAGCGAAGCCAAGCAGGACTAAGTGCCTTTGGCATCCTTTAGCATCATGCAAACCAACTTAAAACTGCTCAGCAACACAATAACCAGCACTGACAGGTCTTGAACCCAGGACCCTATCCACTACAGTCAGAGCAATGTACCACTATGCCATATGAGCTGTGGCAATTTGTAATGCTTTTACAAACATATCATACATTATAGTCATTTAAACATAAGGGAAGAAATGCACATCTCTGGCAAGCCTTAAACCCAGGATCCTGTGCACTCCAGTCACAGCAGCTACCACTACTCCACATGAGCTATGATAATTAGTAATGCTTCAGTAAATATATCATGCAGGATGGTCATCCAACATTAGGGAAAATCCTATGGAATTAGTAACGTTTTATATATATATATATATATATATATATATATATATATATATATATACTCAACCTCTTAGTGCAAGACATCTGAACAATCCTGACAAAGAGGGGGGACAAAGGCCAACAAATAGGGACATATTTTAAATATGGATTTTATAAGTTTAGAAAGTTGCTAGGTGTTATCGTGATTTGTATTAACATATATTTTCTGATAGATTTCAAGTCTGAAACGCAAATGATTGTCATTATTTAGTGACATCAATGCTCACATCATCCCAGTGATTTATCAGAAATCCACAACAGTTATGGGGAACAGACCAAAAATATGGGCCACACATCTGTATAGTCTATGAAAATCTGGACAGTTGAGAGGTATGAGTGCAGTTATGTAGCATAAGGGGAAAAAACACTGAGAGTTGCCAACCAGTTCACCCAGCACCTTCTGACCTACAGTCAAACCACCACAACACTACACCAAATCAGCTCTGGGAAATTGCTAATGAATTTGTACATATATCATGCACTACAGGGATGCAACTGTAGGGAAAACAGATGGTAAGAAATTGCCTACCCACAGCCATTTGCACCACAGTCACAGCAACATACCAATAAGCCAACTGACCTCTAGAGTATAACGACTGTTTGAACAAATATTACCTGATTTTCAGTCACATACTACTCCTATATATACTGCCCCAAGTCACAGTGTACTTGGAATCCTGAGGTTTTAAGGGACATGTCTCAGTCTGCCCCTACAAACATATACAGCTGATAAGACCACCAGCAACTGTAGCAGCATGCACAGTCAGATAGAAAAGGATCTATGACACTCACATCTGCCCCTCTCCCTACTCAGCCCAACAAACAAGTACACCCTACACTGCTACACAATCTTGACAGCCTGTTAACAATGGCCAGATGTACATAACTCTCAACTGTACAGATTTCTTAGAATATTCAGGGTTTGGGACCATATTTATGGCCTCTTGCTCATAACATTTCTTGGATTCTCTAAATCACTGGAATGATATCAGGAGTGAAGTCACTAAATAATGATATAAAAAAAAAAAAAAAAAAAAAGTAATCTCCGTGGTATCCCTGAAGTTTCAAACAACCCACTAAACAAGTATAGTGGTCCCAAAAACAAAACAGTGTAAGAAATTTCTCTGTGTGAAAGAGTTTTGAACTTAAACTCATCTTAAACTCGTCTTAAGTAAAAAAAATATATATATATATATATATATATAAAATATGAAATATTGTACAGAATAATTCTGTACAATATTTTATATTATATATATATTTTTTACTTAAGATGAGTTTAAGTTCACTACTTCTACTACTATTGTCTGATCTGATTACTATACAGTGATTAACTAGAGATATATGGACTAAAAATCTTCCACACAGAGAAGTTTCTTACACTATTCTATTTAAATAATGATATACCATACCTCTGAACCTCTTAGTGCAAGTTGTCTGGACAAAGCCCGACATACTTGGAAGACAGAGGCCCAAAAATAGGGACATATTTTAAATAATGGTGTTATAAACTGAAAGAGTTGCTGGAGTGACAGGGTTTGTTTTAACATAATTTGTCTGAAGGATATGAAGTCTGAAACACAAATGGATGTCATTATTTAGTGACTTCAATCCTCAGATTACCCAGTGATTTGTCAAAAACAAAGATTGTCTGAGCAACAAACCAAACATAACAGGCAAACCTCTGGACATTCTGAAGAACTCCGTACAGTTAAGTGGTATGTCATATACATGTCAGACTTCAAATCACACAGAAAATGCATGTCTAGACAAACCCTGTTAATCTAGCAATTTTCTAACTGTATAACAGCAATACTTTCAATCTTTTCCTAATTCTGGAACTTTGTCCCCCATTTTGTTGAGCTTTCTCCACATTTCTTGCTCTAAGAGGCATTTCCACCTACCCTCTGTGATGCTGTAGCTCCCACACCTCCATAATATCCTCCTCACAGGCAAGGAAAAGGGGCAAGGCCCGCATGAAGGACTTAATTATAGCAGGTGTTGCCATGCCATTGGCTGATGGAAAGACAACACAGCTGTTCTGAATGCAATTAGCAAGTGGGAGACACCAATTGGTGCACAGGCCATCACCTGCTCATGAGCATTACCTACAAAAGGCAAGCTGCTGCCTATGCAAAACAGGTCTGAACCTTTATACACAAAGTCAGACTGTGACTGCAGATACCTACACATCTGCATTACTCAGAAACAGAAATCTCTGCAGCACTATAACAGGTATGTCAAACAATTAAGCATGTAATGGAATGCAGAAGGGGGGATGCAATAATGGGAAATAGGAAGTTAAACAATAGGTATCAACAACTCTTGCTGGACTGACATGTAGCTGTCCAGCACCTACGGTAATCCCTGTTGGCTCTGTCTGCAGTGACATAGAGCACATCTTGGGCCCCTGAGTCACACCAGCAAATAGCTCACATATGACTACTACTGGAGTGTTTGTTGTACAATACTAACTGTGACACTGCCAGGCCAGCTACCTGGGATGTTGTAAATATTCATATGTCACTTGTGAATGCTACTATGATACATATGCTTGTCTTACAAATGTAAGAGACCTATATAGGGTACGTTCATAGTAAACAACTGGTGCCGAGGTGTGTGTTGAACTGTATGTTATATACTGAGCTCATACCTTTCAACTGTCTGGAGTTTTGCAGACTGACCACATGTTTCCCTCAGATTTGTAGTCATTTTCTCATACAGTTGTGTTTTGTCTGCCATCACTGGCAAATCAGTAAAGATTGAAGTCATAACAGAATAGGATACATTTGAATGTCAGATGTCATATCCTTCAGAGTATTCCTGTGAATGCAAAACCTACTTTTCTATCCACTATCAAAATGTATTACAGCAATATTGATGAAGTGTCACTGTTTTTGGGCCTTTGCCCCCCATTTATGTGTGCCTTTGTCTAGATGTCTTGCTCTAAAAGGTTGTGAGGTGTGACTGAGCTGCAAGAGTGTAAACACAGTGTGCTATACTGACAAAGAACAGAAATGTATATCAGGTATTAACCCGTGCACATGTATATAGTAATAGTGATAGCTAGAAGCCTCAAGCATACAGACATGAATTGCAAAATGTCAGGTAAATATGTTGCACTTGTTTTACAAATGTGTAATCTGAGTTTCAGCACATCAAACAGACATAAATGTCTACAGCTGCAGGTTGTTTTATTGCCTTGAAACATAAATAATTACTAGTTTGATTATAATTACTAGGTTGAAACTGGAAAAGTGTTTAACTGTGTCATGACTTTGTGTCCAAGCCTACACCAAACATCTGTATGAGCACCTACATAGCTCTATGGACTCAGCAATACCTGACTGGACAAAATCATCTACCCCAAGGGCGATTCAAACTCTGTGATGTACAGCAGCAATAAACAAACCCCATAATAGGTGGAAATATTGGCTGTACAGGGCCAAGAAGGAGCAGGTGCCAAATTGTAAGCAATCTCACCTTTGTCTAAACAAGCAAATAAGGTCACAAGTGAATTACTGTAAGGCTAACCTTGAGTTCACATTGGGCACATCACCAAGGCCAATCACAAGGCCTTCCACACATATGTCTGCAATCTCATAAGCAACACCACATACACATATGCCATAGATATAGCCAACCTGCTGCAGACAGGTAAAGTGAAAACCTTACCCCCATGTCCTCCCATCAGTAAAGGAAGACATGCACAGCACCTGCCCCCCCTTCATCATCAGGGAGCAGGTCCATAATGCCCTCTCAAAGGCAACAAACTAAAGTCTCCATGGGACCTGATAACATACCTGGCTGCATCCTACATGAACTCAGGCATGAGCTCTCAGCTCCATTACACACTGTAGTCAACCAAAACCTGAGCACTACTGTTATCCCATCTCCACAGAGGACAGCCACTGTCACCCCTCTACACAAAGGTGGAGCATCCACTGACCCAGCCAATCATATGTACATTAGCCTAGCTAGCCTGATCTGCAAGACCATGGAAGGCATTATCAAGGACCTTATAAACAGGGACATTGGCAACCTCAAAATGCTTGAGCCAACAAAGTTTGGTATTGTCAAAGGGAGATCAGGCCTGTTAAACCTGGTTGACTGCTTTGAAGTGGTCAACAAACACATGGATGAGGGGAAGATGGTGCACACTGCCTACCTTCACCTATCCAAAGCCTCTGAAAATAATCCCCCAGTCAGCCATAATACATAAGCCTAAACAGCTAGGCATCAACCTGTATGTTACCAGATGGGTAGCTATCTGGCTCAATGACAATACCCACTCAGTCAAAGTAGTGAAAGCCACCCCTAGTAGTAGACCCTTAAAGAGCAGTGTACCCCAAGGATCTGTCTCGGAGCCTCTAATGTTTGGGATATACTGTTCAGAGGTGCAAAACAAAACCAGTGGTCTGTGGCTGACCAGGTTTACAGATGACTGCAAGCTGGCCATTGTCTTACATCCCCCTAGTGATGTGAGCATCCTCCAGGAGGCTCTTACCCAAATTAATGACTGGTGCCAAAGGCATTGCCTCAAACCAAATGCCAGGGAATGCATCATTATCCCTATTGTGGTAGATGTCATCCACACTAGTTATGACAGTAATAACAATGTACTGAGCATGCAATCAGGCATGAGGTGACTTGTGCACCAAGGCTGATAGCAATCTGACAGTTTCCCACCACTTTGGCACCATTGTACAGAAAGATGTCTACATGGCCACTTCATAAATAAGGGAATGTCATCCAGAAACCAGGAGGCCATAGCATCCCTGTACTCCTCCGTTATCAGACCCATTACCGAGTACAATGGCTCATTTGGCATGTACCTTGCCAACCACATGCAGCATTTGCAGAGACCACAGACATTCCTGACCAGGAAAATTAGGGTCTGCAACACCTATCCTATACAGATAGGCTGAAAGCCCTGTCGCTCTACTCAGTGTTATACAGGTTGATCATAGGTGACGTGTGTCTACCTAACAAGGCCATTCCCAAACTAGCCTTGCTGGAGTGTATGCATATCCGTAAGACAAACCCCACTCACACAACCCACATGCAAGGCCATCACATGGTCTGTGACAAGAATAGTACTTGTTGGCAGGATAGATTTGTCTCAAACAATACACTGCCTGTAAAATATACTACCTCCCCATGTCTAGCAGAGTACCTCTCTAGCCTTCTTTCAGAAGAAGCTGGATGACTGCATGGGAAACAGAAAAGGTACCCCTGCGATCCCACGTGTCCCAGCTGGACAGGGGAAACAGGTGCTGACTTTGAAGGGACATGGGCAAACATCTGGGCTAGGTTTATGTGGACATCTGGGCCAATTGCCTACTATCATCCTATGAACCTATATACCTAGTACTTTACACATTTCCTGTATGCATTGCAGACTGTCCTGCAATGTTGTCATATATGAATCCCTGCGAGTCTGAACTGTGTAGTTACTGTATTGATAGAGTATTCTCTTGTTCCTTTATTAGTTATTGTCGCATATCGTTATACCTTGTCATTACGTCAGGTCTGTATAGCACTACGTCAGCTCTTAGAGTACTTGCATATGCACATGGTGACACTCTATAGCTCACTCCAATAGCCTTGGTCTTGGTCACACTTACCATTTTGCTAATAGGCTCCTCACACAGTAGGATTTGTCACCTTTTGTTGAGGGCCATACAGCAGCTGTTAGAGAGATGGATTTTAGCAGGCAGAACTACCTTAAAGTATGGGCAGAGGACCCATAGGTAGCAAATTTGTGCCAGACTTTAACAGGAGTGTGTCTGTGTGTGTGTGTGTGTGTGTGTGTGTGTGTGTGTGTGTGTGTGTGTGTGTGTGTGTGTGTGTGTGTGATTCAAAACTCAAATAGCAAAGTGTGTGTGTCAGCTACTTGACCAGGGACCTGAAGTAATGATTGGACAGAGAGCGTGACAGATGTTTTGGATTGACCATTCTGCTGTGATGTTAACCTAATAGGTGTGCCAGTGTGGAGTGTTATTGGGGTTGTGGGGAGAGAGGGAGAAATGATTCCCACACTGTGACCTCTGTGTGCTCTGAAGGGTATTTGTACTTTAATGTGCATGTACTTGTCATCCTGCCATTGTGTACATCCCTCACTGGTGGTAGTGGTGAGTATTTAGGCTCCCTGATGATTGGGCCAGTTCAGGGGTGACACACTGACAGTATGTACTGGTGGATACAGATGGCATATCGCATCATGTACAGTCATTGAGCCCCTCACAGTCTAACAATGTCCTACAGGGTTATTTCACAGATTGTCCAGGTCTCCTTGACCATTCCTGACATACTCTGCCTAGGTGAGTATGTACTCCACACCTGTATCTAACTGCCTCACACCTATGGTTAGCATACCTGGTGACCCCTGCAGCAGGACAGAAAGTTATAGGTAGTAGTAGTGGGTGGATGCTGGCACTGGGTTAGCAGTAGTGCGTACATACTGAGCATACAATGCAAGGGAATGGATACATTACCAGATACCCAGGTACCATCACTGTGCCTCCAGGGGTCTGGCATGCCACAGACACATTCCTCAAACTATGTGTACAAACATCATGTATTGTTCAACTGGTGTGTGGAAATACACATTTGTCTGGTAGGGGGGTCTACATCTCTCAGGCATATGTACGGATTCCACAAACATCTGGGTGCTGAAGATGTTAGACAACTATGAGGAGGTCACCCTACAACACATATGCACTGATCTCAGTTATTGTGTAGCTCAGATGTTCCTGGAATGTCCACATGCACCTATAGGAGCACTCACCTATTTGTGGTATGTAGGCTTGCATACATGGTATTGTAATGCTGCCCAAAGGGGACAACCAGCAGTCAACGGCACTTATGTGTGTTGACACATAACAACACAATCTGTCACAGTAGACAGGCCACTTATGGTATTCCACGTACCGTTACTAGGCTGTGGGCCCTGGGCAGCCATATCCCTAGGCCACATGTTAGCCCATGTGTATGCAAGACAGTAGCTGATATCCCCATCCAATAGGGACACAGATGGTATCACAAGGGTGTATGTGCCGTTAACCATCCAGTTAACAATGTTACACCTGCAAAGATGTAGGTAGATACTCTGCCTGTTGTGGACAGGGTGCCCATTCCCCCACAGGGTGAATGTGTGTGACAGAAATCCAAGCTGCCAGCAAGGCCAGTCCAGGTCATTCACTAAGTGGAGGCTGTTTGTCTGTGTGTGTGTGTGTGTGTGTGTGTGTGTGTGTGTGTGTGTGTGTGTGTGTGTGTGTGTGTGTGTGTGTGTTAACAGAGTGGAGCATGACCTGCACTCATGCAGCAGTCCCAGCAATGTTGAGTGTGTGATTGTCTGGCATGCCAGAGTGAGGTAACCCTTGAGGGGTATGTATGACACCAGGGAGCCTCATAGCCTATAGGTGCATGGTAGATGTCTGATGGGCTGGTATGCCCTGATATGGAACTTCTGTGATGTCCCCAGCTGTTGCATGTGCCATCTGATGTGAATGATGAATGGGGAATCATGCACGTTATTGGTCCTCATTGGGGGGAACATGAAACATCAGGATCAGGAGTGTAATGCATGCTGTAATGCCAGTATGGTGAGACTACCCCCACACACATACTGTGCTGCTTGATGGCAGGGGTATGATGTGGGTTTTAGTGGTGGATAGTGCTAGCAAACATGGATGTTCAGGATCTGTACATAACGGTGCCCAATGTATGAGGTCCTGTCTTGTGTTTCCCTGTTCATGTCTTTCAGGTAGAATGTCTCAACAATGGCAGCAACCATTTTCAGACACTGAGAGTGCAGCAATTGTAGATGCCATTGGACTGCACCGCACAGTCATGTTTGAGATGGAGAGACAGCAGCTTCAACAGCGGACCTCCCTGTGGTCAGACCTAGTGGCCACTGTGAACAATCTGGGCCAGCATGGCCGTACCTATGCACAGGTCAGGCACAGGGCCACTGACCTAATCCACCATGCCCGGAAAAGGGCTGCAACTGTGGACAGGGACCGGACAGCCACAGGTGGGGGTCCTGCTATGCAACCCCCACTTACACAAACAGGGGAGTTCCTCGCCAACCTTGGACAGCCACCACACCCCAGGAAACCATACAATCCTATGCCATGGAGGTGGGTGACACACAGTCAACAGGTGAGGAACATCCAGGTAAGGCCCCAGTGGACATCACTTCAATACTGTATCATTTATACTAGCATTCTTGCAGTATATGGATGCATATGTCAGATCAAACTGCATTTGTGGGTGGGGTTTTGTAATGCACACAAGTGCACATCTATTGTGAATGACAGCAAATTGTGTAGTATTAGAGCTTGTACTGTACATGTTCAGAAATGCATTATTTATCCTGTACCAATGCCACATGTGAGTGTGCTGAGAATACCTTTCCCCCACAACTACATAGGTTCCTCTGTCTGACTGGAGAACAGCTGCCTGAAGCCATTGAGTATAGAAATGTCTTGTTGTGGCTCACCAATATCCTAGGCATATTAAGAGCATGCATTTTAACATGCACACAACTGTTACTGTTAGCCGTATTGCAATATGTGCATGTTCACTTGTGATGGGGTTAACTGCAGTACATCACAGTGGTCATCACAGCAGCCTATTTGCAGGAGCTGTAACATGCTGGCATGTACGTTTCTGTAGGTGTTGCCACTGTGCTATACAGGGGCACATCAATATTGTGTACATGGCTGCAGTGTGTGTTAGGTGAAGGTCCATAACATACTTCCACTCCTCACTTATCTCAGAGGTGTGTATTAGTAGCAACATTAAGTGGACATAGCTGCACTGCATGTTGTTCAGGGCCTGTCTAGCATGTGTCTGTAGTGGTCTGATTGTGTGTTGTGCATGTCATCATTCAGAAATTATGTGGACTGTATAATGCCTTTGTGCCACCTTGTGTGTGTGTGTGTGTGTGTGTGTGTGTGTGTGTGTGTGTGTGTGTGTGTGCGTGTCTGTGTGTGCATGTGTCTGTGTGTGTCTGTGTATCTGTGTGTGCGTGTGTGCGTGTGTGCGTGTGCGTGTGTGTGTGTGTGCGTATGTGTGTGTGTGTATGTGTGTGTGTGTGTGTGTGTGTGTGCATGTGTGCATGTGTCTGTACATGTGTGTGTGTGCATGTGTGCATGTGTCTGTGTGTGTGTGTGTGTGTGCGTGTGTGTGTGTGTGTGTGTGTGTGTGTGTGTGTGTGTGTGTGTGTGTGTGTGTACGTGTGTGTGTATGCGTGTGTGTGTGTGTGTGTGTGTGTGTGTGTGTGTGTGTGTGTGTGTGTGTGCATGTGTGTGTGTGTGCATGTGTGTGTGTGTGTCTGTGTGCATGTGTGTGCATGTGTCTGTGTCGTGTGTGTGTGTGTGTGTGTGTGTGTGTGTGTGTGTGTGTGTGTGTGTGTGTGTGTGTGTGTGTATCAGCAAACATTGTAGTGCAGGTATTAATTTACATATGTTGTCTTCCCCTCACAGGTGAACATGGGGGTTGGTGTCTCTCCCCCTCACAGCCTGATGTCAGTGTCTTAGTGAACTCTGATGATGGTTGTGTTCATACTGAGGCACAGGTGGGGTTGTCAGGGGCAGAATCTGTGCCATTGGTTGGCATCCCACTTTCACACACAATGTCCCCACACACAGTCAGTATGCCCTCACATACCCAGTCCCCAGCAGCCATAGATAATGGACAGGTGGAGGGTGGTGGTATGGAATAGGCTAGTGTGGTGACTACGGCAAGTGTGAGTGTAGACACTAGCCATAGCCAGAGAGCAGATGATTTCCCACACAGGCAGATGGATAGCAGTGCTTGAAGGAGGACTGCTGCCCATCAAGCCCCTGTCACAAGTGTTACAGCAGGTGTTACCAGATGCATGTTTTGTTCCATTATGGAGGAACATGCATGTTCTGAATGCAACACCAGACAGATGCTCAGGCTGCATACCTCTCAACTGTCCAGAGTTTTGCAAAATGTCCAGATTTTTGCCTCATATTTTTGGTCTTTTCCTCATAAAATTTGTGGTTTTCTGACAAATCTGTGGTATAATTGAAGTCACTAAATAATCACATACATTTAAGTTTCAGACTTCAAATCCTTCAGAACATATATGTTTACACAAACCCTGTTACTCTAGTAACATTTTCTTTATAAGAGGAATATTTAAAATCTGCCCCTATTTTGGGGCTTTTGTCCCCCCATTTTGTCAGGCTTTGTCCAGATTTCTTGCATTAAGAGGTTGGGAGGTATGGCTCAGGGTCATGAATGCAACACTTCCTGCTATGCATGATGACCTCCATGGCCTTGGTGATACCATGCATTATTATACTGATGTCATGGATAGATGGTGGGGTGAGACATTGTCTTGCTCGAACGTGCAATGTCTGTGCTGGAGCATGTGGTGGGAGTAGGGCATTGGCCATGTGGATGTATGTCAGCAACAAGATCAGCTAAGAGTCCACATGGCCATGCACATTCACACTCCTGTATTTGCAGTACCACCAGCACTACCAAAAGGAGGGTGCTGTCCACACCACAATGGAGCAGGCCATAGGCATGTGGTCCTAGCTGGTCCCGTCAGGGACACAGATCCAGCAGACAGTCACCATCAGGGAGGATACCTCTCAACCTGGAAACATCAAAAATCTGGACAAGGCCCATGAAAAATAGGTACAAATCTGTACACTGATTAGCATAAAATTTACATACATAATTATGTAACCTCACCTACTTCAATGGAATTGTGGGATACCAACTTTCAAATGCAAACTGAAGAACAGGCAACCAAAATATGGCCCCAAACCAGAGTCCCCCTGCAGCCATTCCAATGTCCCATTACTTGGCTATTTTGACCCATTTTCCATAAACACTGTAATGTGCATACTGGTTTACTTCTACAATCATTATTTGGATTTTATTTTACATTTTATTGCACAAAACACTAGTAGACATCTGCTAAACAAAGCAATACAGTCTCACAATGAAAATAGACTTAGCATTAAAACTTCTTTGTGGTCTGCCCTTGAAACTCACATTCAAAGAAAATGCATCTGGTCAGTGGTGGATAAAGATTACCTTTGGGCTGTTTTCAAATCATAGGCCCCTTGCACACGAAACACATGTGTTCTTTGACACACCTTCCTAACTGTATTCAATTATATTCCTTATATAATACAGTATGCTTGTTAGAGCGCATTTTAAATGTATTGTTTTGAAAATTTTCCAGTATGTAATGAAACAAAATGCATGACCCAATAATGACAAAACTGCCAAATTTAGAACATTTCCATCATAAAAAGTCTACTCAAACTTTCACAATCCAACAGTATCAGCAAATATGCACAATCTCTGCAGAAGTAAAAGTCATCTAAATAATTCCACATTAAAGAGATCTGTAACTAGAGGTTGCTGCTAGCAAACAACTTTATATTTCATTTCATCTACAAGTAAAGTGCGTTGCCTTTGAAGAATAAATTGCCTATGTTACATTAAAAAATAAGTAGACTTTGCATATGCAGCACTAATCTTCTCTTTCCCTGAAGAACTGTGCAGCACAAGAAATCAGGAAAAAGCCAAAATTAATTGGGGGAGCAAAGGCCCAAAACCAGGGGCACATTTTAAACCTTGCTTGTATAATCTTAGAAAGTTGCTAGAATAAAATGTTGTGTTACCATGTGTTTTATGAAAGATAGAAAGACTGAAACTTAAATGGCTATTAGTATTTAGTGAATTCAGTTCTCACTGATTTGCCAATAAACCATACATTTTATTTTATTTTTATTTAACATTTATTTACTGGGAAAGTTCGACTTGGAACAAAACCAATTTTCAGCAGAGGCCCATGGAGAAATGTTCCAGACGTATGTCTTTGTATCATGAGAGGAAACCAGAGCACCCCACACTCAAATGCAGGGAGGACATGCAGACTCACTTCAGCTGAGAATCAAACCAGAGAACCTCTTTCTGTGAGGCAACAACACTATCACTGCACCATTCAAACTGTAAGACAAACTGACTAAAATTATGAGCCAAACATTCCAGACATTTTGTGAAAATTTGTAGAGTTGATAGCTATAACTTCTCCTTCAAATCAGTGGTGGTATGGGTAGAAAACTCAGGTTCTTGCTCCTTGTACCTAAGGTACAGGGTTTGAGCCTTGAGTTACCCTAACTAACAAGTATATCTACCTCCCGGGCATTCACACACCCACACAGGATAATTTTTCTTAATAATGTCTGATAAGGCATTTGCTAATTTTGTTTGCATATACATATGATACACCCTTCAGTTGCTGATACAACCTTTTTTTCTGCCTGAGTTCTATACTTAAGCCATGATCAGCTGAAGCTGCATTCAGGATGATTACAAGTATATCTGTCTTCTGATTCCTTGGTATAATAAGCACAGAAAAGGATTCCACTTGTGGCTTGAAGGTTATATCATGTAATGGTAAAGTGCCCCATCCTGATACCCAGTGCACATGTTCTGAAAAACTACAGGACTCTTTGGATCTGATAAGTAGTAGTACGGTGAACAGAGAACAGCAAAGGGATGACATTAAATTTATTTAATTTATTAGAGGCTGAGGCATATGACTTAATCAACAACAAGAAGGAGACCAAAGGTGTTTAAATGTGCAAACATTGAAAGTGATGCACAGTATATGAAATGAACAATTACAATATATTATTTCCAATACAGTTTTTCTTTTCTGCTTATTAGAAAAGTACCTGTGGGTTAATATTATTAATGATACTGTTTTCGTGTGTGTGTGTGTGTGTGTGTGTGTGTGTGTGTGTGTGTGTGTGTGTGTGTGTGTGTGTGCGCGCGCGTGTTCAGGAAAAATAACATTTCTTAGCAGTTGGATTCACTGCTGTCACACAAAACTATACTTATCAAATTGATATGTTGGAGTGATTGCTTGATAGATCTATTTCTTTATTTAATTCTTTATGTTGACTAGGTAGTGACCACACACACAATGTAACACGGTCCAGTAACTAATGGCAGATAGATAAACACACAGCAGAATAATAAAAGCATGGTGGTGCTACAATGGCAGATAAATACACACGGTGCTACAACGGCAGATAAACACAGACACACTCTCCAGCCCAGCAAATAAGACTGTGGCAGATAAACAACTTGCATGCTGGGGACCAGCAAAGATTGCAGCAGATAAACAACTTGCATGCCGGGGTCCACTTGCATCACCACTGCAACCTAAATACAGATTTTTTCTTCTTACCTATTTTACTGCCCACCATTCATGTAGCACGATAATGCAGCACCTGCCGCGAACAACACGAAATGTGATCAGAAAAATCAGCAACCTAAATATTATCTAAATAAATTAAAAACATGTAGCATGTAGCATGATCTTCTTTGTCTTTCAGCTGCTCCCGTCAGGGGTCGCCACAGCAGATCAACTGTTTCCATGTCTTCCTGTCGTCTGCATCTTGCTCTGTCATACCAACCACCTGCATGTCCTCTCTCACCACATCCATAAACCTTATCTTAGGCCTTCCTCTTTTCCTGTTACCTGGCAGCTTCATCCTTAGCATCTTTTTCCCAATATACTCTGCATCCCTCCTCAGCACATGTCCAAACCAACGTAATCTTGCCTCTCTGGTTTTGTCTCCAAACCGTCCAAGCTGGGCTGATCCTCTAATATACTTATTCCTTATCCTGTCCATCCTCGTCACACCCAGTGCAAATCTTAACATCTTCAACTTTGCCACGTCAAGCTCTGACTCCTGCCTTTTTGTCAATGCTACTGTCTCCAACCCATATAACATAGCTGGTCTCACTACCCTCTTGTAGACCTTCCCTTTCACTCTTACTGGTACTCGTCTGTCACAAATCACTCCTGACACTCTTCTCTACCCACTCCATCCTGCCTGTACTCTCTTCTTCACCTCTCTTCCACACTCACCATTACTCTGAACTGTTGATCCCAAGTATTTAAACTCATCCACCTTTGCCACCTCTACTCCCTGAATCCTCACCATTCCTCTATCCTCCCTCTCATTCACACACATATATTCTTAGTCCTGCTGACCTTCATTCCTCTTCTCTCTAGAGCATATCTCCACCTCTCCAGGGTCTCCTCTACCTGTTCCCTACTCTCACTACAGATCACAATGTCATCTGCAAACATAATAGTCCATGGGGACTCCTGTCTGATCTCGTCTGTCAACCTGTCCATCACCATTACAAATAAGAAAGGGCTCAGAGCTGAACCTTGATGTAATCCCACCTCCACCTTAAATGCATCTGTCACTCCCACCGCAGACCTCACCACTGTCACACTACCGTCGTACATATCCTGTACCACTCTTGCATACTTCTCTGACACTCCTGACTTCCTCATACAATACCACAACTCCTCTCTAGGCACCCTGTCATATGCTTTCTCTAAATCCACAAAGACACAATGCAACTCCTTCTGACATTCTCAGTACTTCTCCATCAACACTCTCAAAGCAAACATCACATCTGTAGTGCTTTTTCCTAGCATGAAACCATACTGCTGATCACTAATCATCACCTCCCTTCTTAACCTAGCTTCCACTACTCTTTCCCACAGCTTCATGCTGTGAC
Organism: Protopterus annectens; assembly: GCF_019279795.1. Taxonomy (NCBI): domain Eukaryota; kingdom Metazoa; phylum Chordata; order Ceratodontiformes; family Protopteridae; genus Protopterus; species Protopterus annectens. Next base: position 649,307,360 of record NC_056730.1, on the reverse strand, counting down.
TGATTAATTTAATCCCTCTGTAGTTACTACAGCTCTGCACATTACCCTTATTCTTAAAAATCGGTACCAAAACACTTTTTCTCCATTCCTCAGGCATCCTCTCACTTTCCAAGATTTCATTAAACAATCTAGTTAAAAACTCCACTGCCATTTCACCTAAACACCTCCATGCTTCCACAGGTATGTCATCTGGACCAACAGCCTTTGTATGATAAGCAACCTAAATATTAACTAAATAAATTAAATGCATGTAACACAATAAGCAACCTAAATATTAACTAAATAAAGTAACATGTAGCAGAATAATGCAGCAAATGCCATGAACTGAACAACACCAGACAGATAAGCAAGCTGAATAATCAGCAATTTAAATATTAACTAAATAAATCATGTAGCACAATAATGCAGACAGATAAGCAAGGTGAATAATCAGAGCCGAGCTGACATGGTTGAACACACCAGACAATTGAGTTATAATGCCATACAATGTATGCATTGTTTTTTCCTCTGGCTTTTACCTGTTATGCCGCCCACCATTTGTATTTTCTCTCAGCCCAACAGGCAGTAGCTGATGTCATCACGCACACCCCTATAGGCTGGTGATGGGTGGTGACATCAGCCAAAAATTTAAAGTGGTAAATTCAAAAAAAAAAAAAAAAGAGAGAGACCACGAAATTCAGAAATTAAGGGGGCCACTCGGGAATTCTTGGGACCCCAATATTTTGCCCTCAAAACCGGTAAATACTGAGGAATTTGGTATGGTTGAGAGGTATTTCAGGGAGTAGTACTGCATCTGGTCTTGGGCCTGGTGGTGCCAGTGAAACCCCTGGCAGAACCAGTTCCTGTGTCTGTGGCCAGAGACGGTGAACTGTACATCCTGCCATGTACGGTTCACAGCTGTCCAACATACCCCTATGTAGGGCAACCACATGGTTTGACTGTGTGCATACAAACACTCACACATCTCTATCACAGGCAGGTCACCACCAGACATGCACAGCTCCTCCTGTGCATGTGATGATACCTGTGTGACATCCCTGTTATCCATACCATCGATGCAGGGACATGCTAATATGGGACTGATGCACAGGGTGAATATAGTACAGTGTAGTAATGTAATGCTGTGGAAGGTGCTGTCTGCTGGCAATTGTTATGGGTGCACATTGACGTGTATGTACCATTTTAACCATTATGCATTATTGCTGTTAGAACTGCTGACTGACAGTAGTCTTACATACCGTATTCTGTTTGTGTTCCAGGTGTCTGTGTGTCTGCAGGCTGTGGGTCTGCTGACATTACCAGTGATGAGTCTGGCAGAGTGAAAACACAGTGACCTTTTAATAACCAAGGTACAGCTGTATATGTACATGTTTATCAGGTGTGTATGCATGCAACAGTGTGTGAGGGACAATGGGGGGCAGGCAGTGTGACCTTGCATACATACCTCTTGACACTGCCAGCTAGCCTTCAAACATATCACCTGGATGTTCTGTAGTACCACAGGCTCATACATACAGAGGAGGTTACTCGAGTACTGGCACTAGATCCCCTCACAAGCCTAGCCACTACTTTAACCCCAAGAGATTCATCTATCAACACCTATTGCCCCTGCCATTTCTTTCCTGTCCACTCAGCCTTGATGCAGTTGATGAGAGTATGCATGGTACTGTGTTTGGCAGGTTTGGGGAGTGTATTCTTGACACAGGTCAGTCTGTGGTAACTTAACCTGACAATCAGCATGTGTGTCTGCTATCTCATATGCTAGTCTGGCCTCTTGTGCTGGTAGTACATACAGAGTCATAGTCTTGTACATGAGGAGGCTGTTGAAGGGCTGAGCACAACCTCTACCTGCCCAGTTTACAAACAATAGTGCTAGATGCATAACACAAACACCACAGTGGTAATGTAGTGTTGCACTGTCTGCCACTACTATTCAAGTAGGTGACAATTGCAGGGGCTGTTAGGATTGCCAATGGTGGGTTCAGAGGCCTTTATCATGGTACAGCCATCTGAAACACACACATACACTGCTGAACGGGGACATGCATTGAAAAACACCTGCACACAGAGTTGACACTGCTCATATTAGATGACCTACATATCTGTGTACAATACACAGTGATATGACTACTACATGCACCATAGTGTCTTTGTGTTAGAAACTGTGTCACTGTGGTTGTAAGGTGGATGACATCTGTAGGGGTTGAAACTAGGTTGGCAATGGGGGACTTAGGGTGGAAGAGGCACACAAAATGGTATAACTATCACATACACACAGTAAAGACAGGGGGTATGCATACAAAAACATATACACAGTTGCCAATAGACAGATTAGTAACCCTACATATCCACTTGTATGTACTATAGTACTTCGGACACAATACATGCACCACAGAGATTATATGCCTGGGACATAACTTACTACCTCTTCCAACAAGTTATCTTAGGAATGCCTTCATGGATGGTGTGATAAACCACCCAAAATAGTGACTGATCTCATATATTGCTCTTACAAACCTGGACAAGTGATAGAGTAGCAGACTTTGTATCAGCATGATGTTTCAGACAGGTACAGAGTCTGATACTGACATGTCTGCACTACAGTAACTATGACATATTTGGCAATGATTTATCATAAATGACCATTATTAGGGGACACAGACAACATATACATTGCAAACATCTGGATATTCCATATACATCTGTACAGATGACTGGTATGGGCTGTATATTTCAACATGGTGCATGTAAGGCAGATGCCATTCACTGGCTCTTTAAAGTAATGCCATGTGGAGGGGTCAACAGGCCTTAAAATGGTATAATCAACACACACAACAGTCACACGGGATATGCTTCACACACAAACACACACAGTACTATAATTGTTAGTACTGAGATTAGAACCCCTACCTATCTAATTATTTGTTTGATAGTATTATGCAGTTATTGCATGTGCCACAGAGCTTATAGGGCTAAAGAATGTATACAGGTACTTCTAAGGTGAATGACATCAGTGGGCTTTGTAAAGTAGGGCAATGAGAAGTGTGCTGGGTGGAAAAGGCCTCAAAACACCTTAATCCATACACACATACGTAAACACTTCTACACACGCTTATATGCACACACACATTTGTCAGAACTGAGATTAGAAACCCTGCCTATCTAGTTATTTGTACTATACTGATATGTAACTATCGGGTTCAGGCGCCTAGGCAGCGAGACATTTCCCTGTGGTACATTTGGTTGGGGATACATGGGTGAAATGACATTTAGCTGCAGAGAAATATGGTTTTGTCTGAATTCCCTGTGGGTAAAGAGAAGTGCACACTGCCTTGCCCACAGCTTTAATAACCAAGTGCATGGGGGCAAAGAACTAATGAGTGCTGGTCTCAGTGTACAGTATATGGTTATGTAACTACAACATGTAGAAGTGTGCTACAGCATGGAGAATATCCTGCATTCCCCTGTAGTCACATTTAGGCTCCAGTATACATTTTAGGTAATGTTCTCTAGATACTTTGAAAGAGGTAGTGGTTCACACACACCACTTATAAAGGCACTCCCCATTGTGCACTGTATTTTTACTGCCATTGACCTGTCCATTGACCAGACTGCTGCTGTTGCCTACCATACTGCCTACTGTCTTGTGTGGCCTTGGGGGCCATGAACATTTCCCTGCTCTGCATTTGGTTATTGAAGTTGCGGGCATGGCACTGCATTCTTCTTTTTGCCCACAGAGAATTCACAACAGCCTTATTTCTCTGCAGCTGAATGTCATTTCAGCCATGTGTCCCCAACCAAATGTACCACAGAGAAATGTCACACTGGCTAGGTGCCTAAACCCGTAATTATCACATGTGCCACAGAACTTATAGGGCTGACGGCTGTCCAAAGGTACTTCTAAGGTGAATGACATCAGCGGCCTTTGTAAAGTAGAGCAATGGGAAGTGTACTAAGTAGAACACACCTCAAAATGGTATAACCCACCCTCAGAGGATATGGTTCTCACACACACACACACACACACACACACACACACACACACACACACACACACAGTATTACAGTTGCCAGTATTGAGTTTACAACCCCTACCTACTACAGTGTTATGCAGTTATCGCACATGCCACAGAGCTTATAGAGTTAAAGGCTGCCCAAAGGTACTTCTAAGGTGAATGACATCAACAGCCCTTGTAAAGTAGGGCAATGGGAAGTGTACTGGGTGGGGAAGGTCTCAAAATACTTTAAACTACAAACATACATGCACACATTTTCCAGAACTGCAATCTAGTTATTTATTCTACAATGTTATGCAGCTATTGCATGTGCCATGGAGCTTATAGGGTTAAAGATTGTCCAAAGGTACTTCTAAGGTGAATAACATCAGCAGCTTGTAAAGTAGGGCAATGGGAAGTATACTGGGTGGGAAAGGCCTCAAAATACTTTAACCTACACACACACACACACACACACACACACACACACACACACACACACACACACTTGCCAGAACTGAGAGATTAAAACCCCTACCTATCTAGTTATTTATACTACAGTGTTATGCAGTTATTGCATGCACCACAGAGCTTATAGAGCTGAGGACTAGAAATGCTACATCTAAAGAAATCCCAACACATGTACCAGAGACCTCATCCTCATTACCAAAATCAACAGAACCTGCTGGAGGGATGGGTTACTCACCCAGAGACTGCCCATGTTTTGGAATAGACTTCCCATACATGTCAAGCAGAGCACCTCACTTGAGGAGTGGATGGGTAATAGAAAGTTCACCCTGGGGATCACTCCAGTGGCTCTACTTGATAGAGGCACTGGGAACTAATGTCAGGCAGCATGATGCCAGGGCACCTCTATGGGCTAGGCTTGTAAAGGCTCCAGGGCCGTTAGCCTAGTACACACCTATGAAATTATGACTGTCCATTGGTACTTCTAAGGTGAATGACATCAGCAGCCCTTGTAAAGTTTGGCATTGGAAAGTGTACTGGGTGGGAAAGGCCTCAAAATACTTTAATCTACAAACATATACACTTGCAGACATTTATACACACACACACACACACACACACTCACACACATTTGCCAGAACTGATATTAGAAGCCCTGCCTATTTAGTTATTTGTATTATACTGTCACATAGTCATTGCAAGCACCACACAGCTTATAGGGCTAAGAACTGTCCAAAGGTACTTCTAAGGTGAATGACATCAGCAGCCCTTGTAAAGTAGGGCAATGGGCAGTGTACTAGATGGAAATGGCCTAAACATCTTTAACCTATAAACACACCCACCAACACACACCCACCCACACACACACACACACACACACACACACACACACACACACACACACACACACACACACACACACACACATGCACACATATTTATATTTGCCAGGACTGAGAGCAGAACCCCTACCTATCTAGATATTTGTATTATAGTGTTACACAATTATCACATGCACCACGGAGCTTATAGGGCTGACAAATGTCCAAAGGTACTTCTAAGGTGAATGACATCAGCAGATCTTGTACAATAGAGCCTTTGGATGTGTATTGAGGGGAGAAAGGCCTCATAATACTTTAAACTACAAATGCACATGCACACAAAGACAGGTGATGTGATATTACAACCCCCCACCTCAGTACGATTACACAATGGGGCTCAACTTCATGCTGGCACATGTGACTGGTTACAACTGGTATGCAACTGTCCACAGCAGGACATCACTCCATGCCTTTCAGGGTATCCCTGTTTATGACTCACTCTGTGTGTGTGTGTGTCTCCCTGTGTCACCCTCTCTCTATCACTATCTGTTTCTCTCTTCCCCATGTCTATGTGTGTATATGCTTGAAATATTGTTATATGTTGCCCATATATATGTCTGTGGGTCACACGCAACAGATGCAGATATATCAAATATGGGCCAACTACAGCTACCTGAGGGTAATCCTGTCTGACGGGTGTGGGTCGAGACAGTTAAGGTGTACACAGCTGTCTGTATGCAAAGACATATATGCACAATACATTTATATACTCCGATGTAGGTTTAGACATGGGCTGTAATTCTCTAAGTGTATGAGCATGCCCAGTATGACCTTCTATAGTAAGAGTGGGACTCCAGTCCAAAGACAGTTGTACTCCGATATGGGGTTTTGTGAGCTACAGCCATACCTGCCAGCCTGTTGGTGCAAGAAATCTGGAGATAGCCTGCCAAAATTGGGACAATGGCCCAAACATAGGGAGATACTGTAAATATTGCTCTTAATAATATAGAAAGTTGCTAGAGTAACAGGGGTGTTTTAGCAAACCTCTTCTGGCATATATGTTGTCTGACACTGAAATGTATTGGTTCATTACTTACTGACAGATACCCTCAGATCATCATAGTGATTTACCTGAGAAATACAAGATGTATGATACACAGACCAAAATTGTGAACCAACCTATAGACATTCTTACCCAATCCAGCCGGTTAAGGGGTATGCTACAGCCGATTGGATGATGAAGCTGTATAAACAGTCCAGCACCTCAGTGATATACTAACTGTGGATCTCCTGCTTGTGTGGTATTCTTCTTAACTGAAAAGCCATATCCTGGTGTAGGCACAGAGTACATAGTACTGAGCAGAGATGTTCATTATATGTGCGTTATATTCCACATAGCACTGTGATTTCCAGCTATGTCAGTGGCAGAGCAGTACAGAGTAATGTGGTGAACCACTGACAGACATTTGTCTATAGGTTGATAGGATGATATGAGGTTACTAGGCTATTGGGCCTGAAGCCCTTATAACCCTTGCAGATGAGAGTGTAGCTCATGTTAAGACATGTCAGCACCCAGATCCCCTGTCCAGCAGGGACACAGGTGGAATCACAGGATTGTATTTTCTGTTTCCCATGCACTTATACAGGGAGCACTTCACAAGAGATATTTTGGCACTTGGCTTGATGTGGACAGGGAGAGTAGTCCACAGATATGGGAGTCTGTGGGACATGTATCTGTCATACCAACGAGCCCCACTGGTATCACAGACCAGGTTGATGATGCACCTACAGGTTGTTCAAGTGGGCCTTGCCTTCCAGATGTGCAACAGTCCCATCAATGCAGGGTTTGGATTGCTTTGTATGCCAGACAGAGATCACCTCTGTGGAGTCTGTATGGAAATAAGTAGAGGGAAAATGATGTTAGCCTACTTGTGTAGGATAGGTGTTTGGGGTCCAGAAATCTCCCGGTGAGGAATCTCTGTGGTCTCCCCATCTGCTGCATGTGCTTTGTGAGGCACATGCCGAAGGGGACGTTGTACAAAATAATTGGCCTTATAAGCTTAGAATACATGGATCATATGACCTCTTTGTCCCTGGATGAGATACCCTTACTTTTGAGTTGGCTTAACTATGAATCTTTCTGTACAATGGAAGCAACATGGTACACAGACTTCAAGTAGCTATCAACTTGGGTAGCCAAATGCCTCAGTACTGATTGTGTATGTGGGACATTGTTGTTAATGTGATAATATCTTGGGATGTCAGTCTCCCCGATGGGGATGAGGATGTATCTGCAGGCATTCAGCTTGAGGCCATGTTTCTGGCAGCAGTCATTTGTTTTGGTGAGACCTTGTTGTAGGTCATCCACATCACTCTGGGTATTGATGACTGTTCCCAGCTTGCAGTCATCTGCCAACTTAGTCAGCCATAGGCCGGAGAGTTTGGTCTGAACCTCAGGGAAGTATATCCCATATACCTGAGGCCCCCAGACCGATCCCTGTAGTATGCCACTCATTACGGGTGTACTGCTTGAATTGGCTACCCCTATTATGATCATGTGGGTTCTATCAATGAACCAGTTTGCTACCCATCTGGTAACATATGGATTGCTGCCTAGTTGACAGAGTTCATGTACTATGGCCAGAATAGTGTGTAAGGCATTGGCCAAGTCATGGTGGCCAGAGTGCATCATCTTTCCCTCATCCATACCTTTGTTGGCTGTCTCAGGGAAGTCATCCAGAGTTCACTGACATACCTCCCCCTGAAAAAGGCAGACTGCATGGGATTGAATATTTGGAGTTTGCCAATCTCCCTGTTAATGAGGTCCATGATGCTCCATTGCATGGCCTTGCAGATCAGGCTAGTTAGGCGGATGGGTCAATAATTTCCTGGATCGGTTGGATCGGTGAACACTCCACCTTGGTGTATAGGGATGACAGTGGCTGTTCGCCACTAGGCTGTGACAAAGGCAGTACTCAGGCTTTGGTTGTGTAGGGTACATAATGATGCTGCCAGTTCTTTCCTGGGTTCATGTAGGCTGCAGCCTGGGATGTCTTCTTGGTTTTGAGAGGGCAGTGATGCCCTGTTCCCTAGTGATAAGGGTTGGGTGTTCAGGTACTGGAGATGCCCTGCTTTTCTGATGGGGGCAGAGGGGAGACATTTTCCCTGAATCTTCTCAAAAGTCACCTTTATGCTTCTTAAGACAGAAGTGGCTAACTCCACCACTCCCATGCAGACAGACAGTAGCAGTACGACTGCTGAATCCTATATCACAACACTGTATGAACACATACACGAGTGCATGGACCATGCCATCCCAAATAGAACCAAGACGCTATCCTCCAAAAAAAGAAGCCAATCTGGTGGTCCCCTGCCATTAACAAGCTCTACAACCAAAGGAAGAAACTGTTGCAAAAAAGAGTAAAATCCCAAGATTGGAAAAACTCCCTTGTCAGCCTCAGTAAGAAGTTGAGATCCCTCATAAAATCCTCCAAAGCTAGTTACGAAAACAAAATCACCACAGACTCTAAAAACAATCACAATTCTATAGCTATGTCAAGAATCTCAATGGCAACACTGAGATCTGCACAGAGCTACAGCACAATGGCACTAAACATACAGAACCAGTTGATATCGCCAACATCCTGGCAGATAGGTTCAGCGTAAATTCCCCCCCCCCCTCACCCCCGAAAGGGCCCATCTCTATACCGGATGAATGCCAAGTCCCTGTAATCATGGCCACACAGGTGAAAAATGCACTCGCCAAAGCCAAACATACAGCATCTATGAGACCTGACAACATCTCAGGCTGTGTTCTGCACAAACTACAAAATCAACTGGCACCCCGCCTAAGTACCATGTTCAATCATAGCCTCACTACAGGTTTTGTGCCTACCGAATGGCACACAGCTACGGTGATCCCACTCCACAAAGGGGGATCCACCACGGACCCCAGGAACTACAGACCCATCAGCCTGACGAGTCTGATCTGCAAGGCCATGGAATGTATTATCATGGAACTTATAAACAAAGACACAGGTAACCTGCAAACTCTGGACCCCACCCAGTTTGGGTTTGTGAAAGGTAAATTATGTCTCCTAAACCTGATTGACTTCTTTGAAGCAGTCACCAAAGCCATGAATGAGGGTAAGGTAGTTCACACAGCCTACCTAGATCTCACCAAGGCCTTTGACACCATCCCACATTCTGTTATTATTGATAAACTCATGAAACTGGCTATAAATCCCTATGTCACACAGTGGGTGGCCAACTGACTCACTGACAGAATCCACACAGTGAAAGTAGCCAATTCCAAATCCATCTCTAGATAGTGACAAGTGGAGTACCACAGGGTTCAGTCCAGGGTCCCCTCCTGTTCGGCATCTACTTCTCGGAAGTCCAAGCCAACACAGTGGGCTTATGGCTAACAAAGTTCACAGATGATTGCAAACTGGGGGGCATTATTGACATGCATATGGATGTGGACATTCTACAAAAGGGCCTTGCTGAGACAGATGCCTGGTGTCAAAACCACAGCCTTAAGCTCAATGCCAAAAAATGCATAGTCATCCCCTTTGGGAAAAACCCTGTGCCAATGAACTACCACATAGGCGGTAGTAAACTCAACACTAAAAGTGTGATATGAGACCTAGGGACACAGGTTCACAGCAGTCTCTCCTTTGACAACCACATAGCCACAGTGGTCAGGCAGTTCTTCTATGTGGCACACCTCATCACTAAAAGTTTCTCATCTAGAAAAAAAGAGATCATCGTCCCCCTCTACTCAGCCCTCATCAGTCCTATTACAGAGTACAATGCCCCATTTGGGATGTACCTCACAAGACATTTGCAGCAAGTGGAAAGACCACAGAAATACTTCACAAAGAGGATCACCCCCTTAAACAGATGCCCTATGCAGACCACCTTAAGAAACTCCAGCTCTACTCCGTCACATATCACCTACTCAGAAGCAATCTCTGCCTAACATACAAAGCCAGTTCAAGCCCAGAGCTGTTGGACATGCTACACTTAGAAAAATCCCAATCCCTGAGGGACACACGCTCCAGAGACCTTAACCTTGTCAGCACAATAAACAGAACTTGCTGGAGGGATATGTTCCTGTCCCAGAGACTTCCCATACTATGGAAAAAGCTGCCATTCACATCAAACAGAGCACCTCACTAGCTCTGTTTAAGAAAAATCTGGACAACTGGATGGGTAATAGGAAATTTACCCCGGGTATCACTTCTGTGGCTCTGCTCGACAGGGGCACAGGTAAATAAACTTCTGGGTGGCTAGAGCCAGGGAATCTTTATGGCTAGGCTTATATAGGCTGGGGCCAACAGCCTAGTACCTACCTATGAACCTATGAACCTATATCTACAGCATTTGTGTATGTGGTGTGCTTGACCACCAGTTCTGCACAGATCTGGGAGCTTCCTTTGGGAATGCAGACATATGTGAGGAAGGTCTTATGATTGTCTGTCTTAGATGTGGGCAATTTGGATTTGGAGATGCCTTTAGATGATTTCAGTGGTGCTTTTATTTGTTTGTTCAGGCTAAGGGGTAACTACTTCCAATTGTGCACCTGCTCCTTCTTGGTCCTGGACAGCAATGTCATCCTTTTGTTACATAGTTCCTTTATTGCTGATGTTTGCAGACTGGTTTAATCTCCCTTGTGGACAATGATGTTGTCCTGTCAGGTATTCCTGGTTCCATGCAACCAGTGGGGTAGGGGGCTGTTCAGCTGTTTATACCATCTCTCTGGTGGTTGTGATCAGCTTGGGAGACATTTTCATTTTACCATGGATAGAGGAGGATGGTGATATTGAACATGACCACTTTTTTGCCGGATCTTGCCAGGGAGGATGATAACCATAGGGGTGCGGCAGTGATTAATCATGTTGGTTACTGCCAAGTCCTACATCTGTATCACATCTTGTAGTGGTATCAAGTAGCTGTCCTAAGGATTTAGCATTGATAAGATGGGAGAATCTCTGTGAATTTCTGTTTTGGCATAGTTGGTTTTCCAATCGGTGATTGGGTAATATAAGTCAGACAGGATCAGGGTAATGTGTTGAATCTTGATAGATTTGTAAAGGGCCAGATATGTGGGGTGGGTATCCTGAGTCAGATATGTTGGCCTGTAGCTACCTATAATTTGCATAGGGGTCTTGTCGTTGGTTGACTGCACTTGAGTGTCTTGTGTGTGTCAGGCTGTTTGAGCAGGATGGAGGTGTGTGTCTGTCTAATATATCTTTATACTCCACCTCCCTTGGCTTTGCTGCCCACATTTTGTGATCTGGCTGTGTGATAGGATGAGTGATCAGGTAAGGATGGGTTGCTCTCCACAGCTGTGGCCCAGGTTTCTGTGAGTGCACAAATGTCACCATCTACCAGGGTTACACATGCTTGCACTGGGTTCATTTTCCTATTTAGACTCCTAGCGTTTAGCAGCATGGCCTTTACTTTGCATTTTGTTGAGTGTTTTATGTTGGTAGTATTGACCCTATGACTTTCCCTAAAAAGGCACTATGGAGGAGGCAAGAGCCTTTGCCACAGGCCTGAAGGCCAAGTGAGACAGATGCAGGCCATCTCTAGCAAAGCAGCGTGGTCTGTCTGTCATATGTTCCCAGGCTGCCAGGCAGTGGATCCCCCTGGGATGACACCAGTAGGTAAGCCAATTATTACTGACAATCATTTTCTGTTTGTATTGAGCCATCATTACAGGTGACGGTAGAATGCTGCATAAGGCTAGGGACATACCTGCATGGGACACATATTCAGCTAGCTGAATTATGTCTGTCTTTGTATAGTCCAGGGAGGTACATCTGACATCATTCACACCGCCATGGACTAGGTCAGAGTGATAACAGTACCTATTGTGAGTGACCTGAGTGCATATGTGTGATATGGCGGATTCTGGCACCTAACAGACAAGTAAGCATGACTTTCTCCTTATCCAGCCAGGTGAGAGGCACATCTGTGTGTCTCACAATGGAGTCTCCTATGAGTAATATGCTGGTTTTATTGTAAGGCCTTAGTGGTTGTGAGACACTGGTGTGTGGACTATGCATGTTCTGCAGTGTGTAGGTTTGTGGAGTTCTCATGTGTTTTTGCCTCTAAGGTGTCCTTTGTTTGCATTTTTGTTTTGCTGAGAACCTCCACTTACGTGGGTGTATGTTGTGTAGTTGTAGGTGATGTTTACTGGCTCCATACCCTGCAGGGTACCTATGTTACTGCACAATTTGTTCTGGTGTGCACATTTTCCATTTGTCTGGCCAGTGGTTCCCCTTCCCCTTATGTGCGTCTCTTTGCCCCTCTGTAGTCCGGTCACAGGCTTTGCCCACAGTGGCTGCTGTTATGCGTTCGTACTTCTGATGTCAGCGGGGTAGACACCATAACATCACACACAGGGTTATGGGCTTCATACCTCTGAGTGTACCTATTTAGCAGGCTGCCCATCATTGCACCACTACATCTGCTGTGATCCTGAGACGGTTATGTGTTGCTATGTTAATATGAGGCTACATGTTGGCCCTAGCTGTCAACCTGTCACAGACTGACATCTGGACAGGCCCATATATGACAGTCAGACACAGGCCCACACATGAGGACAGGGTGTTAATAATGCTCTGCCAAACATAGACAGTTGGGAGACTGGTTTGGTATTTGCTTGCTTTTTCTTATGGGTATGACGTCTGGTTCTCCACTGTCTGCCATTGATGTTTTAATATGATCTTTCTCATTTTGCAAATAGTTTGGCAGGCAAATTCAATGTTAGGACAAGCAGGACAAATACACGTGCATACCTGTGGTCCTTCTGTGACAGTCTGTCCTTCCAGGGGTATAGATGGTGGCTAGTGACTTGTTGTTAGTGCTGACACAGTAAGGTGGCAGCCATTTTTAACCTGGCAGTACACTAACTTTCAGGTACCTGCTGTCCTACTAGGCATTGTACCTCTCAACCTCTTAGAGCCAGAAATCTGGGGAAAGACATAAATAATTGGGGAACAAAGGGCCCAAAATAGGGACAGATTTTAGATATTGCCCTTACAAACTTAGATAGCTGCTATAATAACAGGTTTTGCATTAGCATGCATTTTTCTAAAGGCATGAAATCTGAAACTAAAATCTATTCATTATTTTCTGACTTTAGTCTTTAATGATTTGCCAATGATTTGCCAGAAAACCACAATTTCATGGAAAACAGCAAAATCATGATGTAAAATTATGTTCATTCAGTAACATTCTGTACAGCTGAGAGATATGCTAGGCACTGTGTAGGTTACTCTGAACTGCGTACTGTCCATATGAGTGCCACCTGTCCCTGACTTGTCCATCTTTCCTGCAGTAATGGATATTGACTTCTGGACAGTGTGCACAGGTCCTACTGTAGGTGTAGCTGACATGCAAAATAGTTGGCACAGAAAGTCTTGGAACATGGACCCTGTCAACCACAGTACTGTACCTAGGCCACTAAGCAATAACAGCCAAGAGTAAGTGCTGCCCACTTCCTGACAGTATTAACCACACATATACATAGCTCATTGACCGCTGCATATTGTGGCTGTGCAACAAGTTATCAAGTTGATTGGGACAGCCCTGAGATGTGTGCTCTGCTGCTATTACCCTACAAACATACATGTTACTGGATTTCTATGGGGACACAGGTGTGTTGTGGGCATACCTGTCAACTGTAGACATTTGTACAGACTGTGCAGTTGTTGACTTTACTTTTTGGTTCCATTTAGCATAGTGTTGTGCCTGTCTTGGAAAATACTGGCACATCACTAAAGATCACAGGTTAGAATGTAATGGCAGAGATTTGAATTTCAGACTTCCTACCCTTCAAAGACTTCATGCAACTGCAAGACCTGCTGTGATATCACTGTGTAAGTCTGTAAGAGGCCAATTTCCTCACTGTCCCTATTTGTGGGCCTTTGCCAGACATTTCTTAATGGTTTTCTGTGGCTGACTTGCGAGGAGAGGCTGAGAGGTGAGTATGGGACCCCAACACTGACATCCTGCATGTGACCTATGACCCCCCATTTTATTTGTCTCCCACATACACTGCAGTGAGTTTGGTCACCTAGGGACCTTCTGTATATTCTGTGGAAGCCAGTATTGGGCAGACATTTCCTGTTGTCCCACATAGCTGTCAGTTGGCTGCTGCTATCCCGGTAGGCCACCCCATTCCCTTGCATACATACAGCAATACCCGAGATACGTTACCAAAACATACTACTTCATTCATCTATTGTTAAGAAGAGTGACTTACCTTGTGCCTGCTGCAGTTGTGAGGATGGTGCTTGAGGGCTGACTCTGTCGGATGCATGTAGTACACAGCCTATACGTGGTAAGGTGCAGGTAGTGTGATGTCTGTGGCATCCATTTTACTGTGTGTGTGAGTCAGAAAGAGGTGTCAGTCCCTGTGTCCCTAGGGTGTCAGTGTCTGTGCTATGCATTGTCTCTTTGCCAAGGCCAGGGCATAATGGGCATGCCTACATCTGCCTACAGGGGCAGGCTCATGGGGTTCCTCCACCAAGTCCCCCTATGCCTGTGGAGAACTTGGCAATGGTGGGGGGCTGTGTGCCCCTTCTCTGTGATGTTCCTGCCACAGCTGTTTCCACAGGATCATATTGTGTAGCATGGCACATACTATGAACATGCGTGCACATGTGGCTGGAGAGTACTGCAGGGCTCCACCAGATATGTCAAAGCAGCGGAACTATAATTTGAGCATCCAAAACACACGCTCTATAATGTTCCTAGTTTGTACATGTGCCTCATTATGGCGTTCTTCAGTGGGTGTGTGTTCATTTCTGATTGGTGTCATCATCCATGGTTATAGTGCGCAGCCAGCATTCCCACAAGATGGCCATAGAGGATGTCCCCCCTGGCAAATGCCTGGTACAGCTGTGAGGCATGCCAGATGTGGGAGTCGTGAAAGTTACCAGGGCTGCCAGAACACACATTCATGATAATGCCATGGGCATTGCACATGACCTGGCAATTGATGGAGTGATACCCCATGCAGTTGACATACACTCTACCGTCTTCTCCGGGTAGTGCTTTGATGTGAACATAAGTGCAGTCTATGGCACCCAGTACCTTTGTGTAGTCTGCTACATGATGGAAGAGATGCATATTTCTGGTCCTCTCCTCAGGGGTCCTGGTGAAATAAATGTGCTCACCACCATGTGGTTGCATGGCATCCAGGAACTGGTGGAGTACCCTGGATGCAGATGCCTGTGAAACCCCATGATATCTCCTGTAGGTCTTTGGAAAGTACCTGTAGCCAGTATTCTTAAGGCTACACATACCTTCGTTTCAACTGGGATGGTTTCCCCTCTGTTGGCTCTGGGTCTGAGATGAGGCTAGCAGAGCTTCGTGAGTTGCTGAAGTATGTCGCTGTCCACCCTGTAGGGCTCTAGCATCTCCAGATCATGTAGCCCCTGGAAGGTTACCCTGGGTCTGAACACTCTTCTCCTCCTCGGTCTGGGCCAGTTGTCAGCATTATCCTCATCACCGCCCTCAGTCTGTAGCACATACAGATGTAGGAAAGCAGTAGCAGCCCTTATCATTTTGTCAGTTAAAATTCCCAAGTTTGTACACCAATGGTGCAGAGTTTGTGGGAAAAAACAGACTGAAAGGTGGTTGCATATTTTCTACTGGTGTACTGCAAATGCTGCCTGTGTGATTGGCTGACTATGATACATTCCACCTGCCAGCTATATTATTGAGGGGTTTGAATGGACCACTGTGAGTGGCAGAGTCTGTACTAGTGACTTGTAGTTCATTTCCTTTAATCTGCTATCTCCTTTTTTTTCTCTATGTCCACTGTGTTTAAGCCCCATGGCGCACTGCAGAAACTGTTTTAGCTAGTATAAACATTGCTGAGCAGAAAAGGCCCTCCCCTGGACACGAGCACGCTCATTATTTCTTGAACCAGCTAAGCACAGCTAAGCAGCCTCAGATACACACCCTTGTTTAGCTGTGCTTAGCTGAGCACAAACAGGAGCTGCGGAGCTCCAATGTGCTTACATCAAGCATGACACACACCCTTTTCATGTCAGCTGCTTCTTCTGCTTACACCACTTCATTATAGCTCCTACATGGTTAGGTACCTGTGGACACAGTCTCCCATTTTGCTAGTCAATAAAGTTAGCTCATTTACATACCCCTACTGGCTTATACCCTAATTACACCACTACACCGGAGCCTATGTCCTTAGCAACCACTGTTACCTGTTATTGTTATTAGCCTGCATGCTGCCCACTATAATGGTAAAATTCATGTTTCACATTTTATTGACTTTTTACTGATTTTTTTAAAATTTTCTGCACAATTGCATTTGCGTGCTGCTGTATTCTGCTTAAATGGCTAAAACTGACCAAAAAAACCCTTTTGATTTTTGAAAATTTAAAACACTTTGGCATGCGAATGTCCATAGTTTTTGCCATTCACATGCCTAATAAACATAATACATGCTTTACTTTGAGCTGTCATGCCCCAGTTTTAATTTTTGCAGAAATGTACACAGTTACTAACTGAATATATTTCTGCTGCAGACACAGCTACAACACGGATGCCTGTCTATTTGTGGATCACTAATTCACCTCATTTGCATGTTTTTCACCAGCAAATGAGGTGATTTGCATTATTCCGTCACGTCCATGCCGGAATAGTGCTGGGAAGCTCATGCACGTGCCCAGCCTTGTTTACTGGATCGCACAGGCTGTGAACTCCATGTTCGAGCCATGCCACTATGTTTACATGGAGATTAGCTCCATGTAAGCTTTATTAAATCCCGGGGTTTATGTACACTTTCTGAATTCAAGAACAGCCTTAATACAATGCTTGTGCTGTCCATTCAGAAAGGATATGCTAAGTACACATATAGTGTACCTTTATAAACTAGTCTACATTGGGTACTGTATTTTCTTTTTTGGTTAAGTAACCTTTTTTAATTTCTTCTTCTTTCTTGTTTTGATATGTGAATTAAAGACCACAGTAATAAAATCTGCATAATTTTACAATTTGTGTGCTAGAATATATTCTATTTACACACTATATGTAGTCATGTTTTCTTTCCTTTTGTTATAAAAGTTAAGTATTAAAGTAATTTTGTGCTTAAAAAAGCAACATGTTAATCTCCCAAAATAGTAGCATAGAATTTAGAAACTTCCCCACCTAAAATTTGGTCAGCCCATCCCCTCCCTTTTATAAGATAAGATCAGTAATGCTGAATGCTTTGCCAGTCATTGGCCTGACTACATTTTGCAAACAATGTCTGATATTTTGACTGCCTCCTTCACCTTTCCTTAATATGCCAACTCACCTCCCTCCTTTACTGTACATAGTAGCTGTAAGAATTAAATATTCAGATACCTTAAAAGGCTTAAACCTTGCTCAACAGCATCACAGTCCTTTGCCTCATTTTTTAAATATTTCAGCATATGGAATTACTTATTTTGTAACTGCAATCAATAATTCTATCAAAAGGGCAGACACAATACACTTTTATTAATGTCTATTGGATACCTGGATTGAGAATACAAACAATTAAACAACAGTTGGGGGAAATAATATAAATATCAAATGGAAACATTATTTTTGCAAGTGACTTTAATTGTATTTTATCTGACAAGGATACCAACACTAACTGTAAAGGGAAGAAACCTGCCTCAGTCAAGGCTTTGATAGAGTTCACTGATCTATACAATATGAGAGATATAAATGAATTTTTAGTATCAGACTCACCCTTTTTTACATATTTCTCACACAGGCATGGGACACAGTCACAGACAGATAGAGTATATGTTTCAAATGAGATCACTAGTAGAACAGATAACGTTAAAGTAGTCTTTTGCCCACTGTCGGATAATAATGGGATAACATTTGAAGTTATATTGAATTCTAGTAATAACATCCCAATTAAAAAGATTCCTGCATGTATAACCTATATGAAAGACTGTAAGGAGTTCTTTAATAAAGAAATTAAAACTTTTATTGAAATTAATCATACAGGTAACACCTCAGAGATTTTTGTATGGGACTCTTTAAAAGCATACCTTTTTGGCATAAGTACAAATTGATATGCACAAAAAAAGAAACAATGGGACAAAGAACTGATAGATTTACAGGAGAAAACTGATAAGTTAAAATTAGATAGTAAAAAAGGAAATAACTTAGAAGAAATAAACAGCTTAAACAGTAAATGTTTTGATTTACAACATAAAACTATGATCAATTTAGAAAAAAATTAAAATAACTAATTATTCCATAAATCTTAACTCCATGAATAAATTGACTGCTAGAACAAAAATGATTGTTAAATCTATCCACATCAAAGAATTATACTCCTCTAGTAGTAAAAAGAACGTTACTGAAATAAAAGATATCCAAGATGTTTTCAGATCTCATTTTTAATAAGATTAATCAACACAAACCAACAATGGATACACAATATCTAATTAAAACATTGATAAAAAATATTGAAAATAGACTGTCAAAGGATCAAATAAAAGTAATTGACAAGCCTATATCAATGTCTGAACCCAAAATTGGAATTAATAAATTAAAACCCAATAAGGCACCTGAAAATGATGGTATAATACCCGAACTATACAAAATGATGACCAAGGATGCTTTGAGTATTTTACTAGAGGTATTTTCAATAGTTAAAGAACTTATGAAGGTACCACCATCCTAGAAATACACCCTAATATCCCCAATTTTAAAACCTGACAAGGACTCAACACAATGTTCCTCATATACACCAATTTCATTATTAAATGTAGATTATAAGATATTCATGGCAATCTATGCCTCTGGAATAAAACAATATCTTCCAGTGTTGATAAACAATATATCAGACTGGGTTTATAATGAACAGGAACACCTATGACAATAACAAGAGAATACTATCAATAATTGTTTATACTAATAATTCAAAAAAAAAGAACTACATTTGGATAGTCTGGATATCAATAGTGCATTTGATTCAGTTAATCCAGAGTACTTACTATTAGTACTGGAGGAATGCAATTTTTCAAACAATGTCTTACAATTAATCAAACTTCTCTATGAAAACTCTTTTACATGTATTAACTCATTACATCCGAGTAACGCCTCTAGGTGCATCTGCAGTTAATGCCTACCGATGCCTGTAGGTGTCAAATATTGGTTGTTCATATTTGCATCAATAATTCCAAAACCATGCTATGTACAAGGTTTTAAAAGATTTCACTTTAAAGCTTACACAATGCCAAACTCAACTGCATTAATATTTTACCTCTGTCTAGTGCAGGTAAATAGATATTAACTATTGTTTTTTATGATATTAATTTATATAGATATAATTTCCACATTGTTCTATGTAGCTCAACAACTAACACAGAAAGAACTCCTTACCCTCATATGAAAGCTCTTAGCTAGATGGATAAAATGCTGCTGACAGCATGTGTGTAACTTGAGTGCTTGCTGAGATACTGTAAGTTGTTTAAAACATATTACAAATGTAATAGTTACTATGTCTACTATGACTTTTAAAATTCCTTTTAAGACCTAGAACCAATAGAATACTACTACTATAAAAATAGTTTGTGCTGAAGAGTTTGTCATGTATACGTCTTTCATAACCCCTATGGTTACAAAGATATGAACATTTGTTTGAAATGTGAGGACATAAGTTAATTCTGTCAAAAGGCTTAGGCTCCACCTATTGGAAGTTGCAATGCAAACTTCCTGAGCTCCATTGGAGTGAATGAGTTAAGATAGGCTCATATACTTTCCAATCAATCGTGATTACTAAAGGTACTAAATAGGGTTGTCCCTTGTCCCCATTGCTTTTTGTTCTACTTATGGAACCTTTTAAAAATTATATAAGATCAAATAAAAACATCTAGGCATACTAATAAATAATGACTTAATCCCCAAAATGCAATTATTCGCAGATAACATCCTATTAACTTTGACTGATTGCAATTTTTCTCTTATTGTAGTATTCCAAGCAATAGAAATATTTCAGAAGAAATCGGGACTCAATTTTAATGAGAATAAGACTAAAACTACTTGTTAATTGTAATATTAATAAAATAGACAATAAATCACATAACTACATTGTGAACAATGGTAAAATCACTTACTTAGAGATAATCTTGTCTGATAATATTAAAGATATCGAAAAACAAGCAAACAGAGGACAACCACGTCGATAAAAGTACCATAAAACTTTATTTCCACAGATGAGCGCTTTCAGGCCATATGCCCTTCATCAGATAACACACAATATAAAACCTCACATATTTAAAATATATATCAGCCTATCACATTTCAATAAAAAGTCCTCCTTTTCTTTAGGATAGGTTTTAAAGGTATATACCCATTAATACCAGGAGATCTATCTGCTCCTAATCGCACTATCCACCTGGTTTCAGCACATTCAGTTTCATTTACCAAATTGCCCCCCCTGGTGTTTGGAATCACAACCTGTATCATCATAAATAGAAATGAATGTGTAGGGTTATCCTTCACATGTAATGCCAAAACATTACACTCATTACCAAGTCTGATATCTGATAAATGTTTGTAAATTCTGGTCTTAAACATATTATTGGTTTTCCCCACATAGTAAGTTTCACATCCTTGACATACAGCTATATATACCAAATTCTTAGTTTTACAATCAGCATATCCTTCAAAAACATATTGTTTATTTGTCCTGGGATGTACAAATATTCGAGATTGCAATATGAAGTGACAAGCCTTACAATGATAACATGGGAAGGTACCTTTACTATTAATCTTAGTATTTCTCTTATTATTAGGTTCCTTACATAATATATCCTTTAAATTCTTATTCCTTCTAAAAATAAATTTCGGAGCATTCCCTATTTGTGTCTTAAGCTCTGGGTCAGTGTACAATATTTGCCAGTGTCGTTTAATGATATCACAAATGTTACCCACATCACTGCTATAAGTGAGGACCATTTTAATGCCCTCACTATCATATCCTTTGGTAAATGTTTTATCTTTATCTTTCTTTACCCATTCATGCATCCTTCTATTCATCCATGGTTTAGCTGTATTCTTCCTCTTCATTATACTTTGATCTGTTAGGGAGCTAGTCCTATCAGATTTATACCCTCTGCTTATTAGATTCCGTTGGAAGCATTCCACTTCCTCATTAAATTTGTTATCATCACTGCATATCCTGGAAATCCTACACACTTGAGCTTTAACTATGTTGTCAAAAGTGTGTCTTGGATGCATACTACTATAATGAAGTAAATTGTTATGCCAACATTCTTTCTTGAACAGTGACGAGGTAACTTTCCCCATCACATCCCTTTCTATTCTAACATCTAAAAAATCTATATTACTGGTGGAATAATGAATGGTAAATCTAAAGAATGCAGAACTATCTTCTAAATATTGAACAAACATTTCTAACTGTTGTACATCTCCATCCCATATGAAAAAAACGTCATCTACGAAACGTACATAAAAAACGCAAATATTGTGTCCATGCATGTGTAGAATTAAATATAACCTGATCTTCCCAAGGCCAGGGCATAATGGGCATGCCTACATCTGCCTACAGGAGCAGGCTCATGGGGTTCCTCCACCAAGTCCCCCTATGCCTGTGGAGAACTTGGCAATGGTGGGGGGCTGTGTGCCCCTTCTCTCCTTCTCTGTGATGTTCCTGCCACAGCTGTTTCCACAGGATCATATTGTGTAGCATGGCACATACTATGAACATGCGTGCACATGTGGCTGGAGAGTACTGCAGGGCTCCACCAGATATGTCAAAGCAGCGGAACCATAACTTGAGCATCCAAAACACACGCTCTATAATGTTCCTAGTTTGTACATGTGCCTCATTATGGCGTTCTTCAGTGGGTGTGTGTTCATTTCTGATTGGTGTCATCATCCATGGTTATAGTGCGCAGCCAGCATTCCCACAAGATGGCCATAGAGGATGTCCCCCCTGGCAAATGCCTGGTACAGCTGTGAGGCATGCCAGATGCGGGAGTCGTGAAAGGTACCAGGGCTGCCAGAACACACATTCATGATAATGCCATGGGCATTGCACATGACCTGGCAGTTGATGGAGTGATACCCCTTGCAGTTGACATACACTCTACCGTCTTCTCCGGGTAGTGCTTTGATGTGAACGTA
Organism: Protopterus annectens; assembly: GCF_019279795.1. Taxonomy (NCBI): domain Eukaryota; kingdom Metazoa; phylum Chordata; order Ceratodontiformes; family Protopteridae; genus Protopterus; species Protopterus annectens. The sequence goes on along the minus strand of NC_056730.1, from coordinate 649,284,889 downwards.
AGTGCAGTCTATGGCACCCAATACCTTTGTGTAGTCTGCTACATGATGGAAGAGATGCATATTTCTGGTCCTCTCCTCAGGGGTCCTGGTGAAATAAATGTGCTCACCACCATGTGGTTGCATGGCATCCAGGAACTGGTGGAGTACCCTGGATGCAGATGCCTGTGAAACCCCATGATATCTCCTGTAGGTCTTTGGAAAGTACCTGTAGCCAGTATTCTTAAGGCTACACATACCTTCGTTTCAACTGGGATGGTTTCCCCTCTGTTGGCTCTGGGTCTGAGATGAGGCTAGCAGAGCTTCGTGAGTTGCTGAAGTATGTCGCTGTCCACCCTGTAGGGCTCTAGCATCTCCAGATCATGTAGCCCCTGGAAGGTTACCCTGGGTCTGAACACTCTTCTCCTCCTCGGTCTGGGCCAGTTGTCAGCATTATCCTCATCACCGCCCTCAGTCTGTAGCACATACAGATGTAGGAAAGCAGTAGCAGCCCTTATCATTTTGTCAGTTAAAATTCCCAAGTTTGTACACCAATGGTGCAGAGTTTGTGGGAAAAAACAGACTGAAAGGTGGTTGCATATTTTCTACTGGTGTACTGCAAATGCTGCCTGTGTGATTGGCTGACTATGATACATTCCACCTGCCAGCTATATTATTGAGGGGTTTGAATGGGCCACTGTGAGTGGCAGAGTCTGTACTAGTGACTTGTAGTTCATTTCCTTTAATCTGCTATCTCCTTTTTTTTCTCTATGTCCACTGTGTTTAAGCCCCATGGCGCACTGAAGAAACTGTTTTAGCCAGTGTAAACATTGCTGAGCAGAAAAGGCCCTCCCCTGGACACAAGCACGCTCATTATTTCTTGAACCAGCTAAGCACAGCTAAGCAGCCTCAGATACACACCCTTGTTTAGCTGTGCTTAGCTGAGCACAAACAGGAGCTGCGGAGCTCCAATGTGCTTACATCAAGCATGACACACACCCTTTTCATGTCAGCTGCTTCTTCTGCTTACACCACTTCATTATAGCTCCTACATGGTTAGGTACCTGTGGACACAGTCTCCCATTTTGCTAGTCAATAAAGTTAGCTCATTTACATACCCCTACTGGCTTATACCCTAATTACACCACTACACCGGAGCCTATGTCCTTAGCAACCACTGTTACCTGTTATTGTTATTAGCCTGCATGCTGCCCACTATAATGGTAAAATTCATGTTTCACAAGTTGGCGTACGAATTGGCACAGGGTGTACCCATGGCAACACCCTGTTTCTGTCTATAATACATGCCCTGACAAGCAAATACGTTGTTTTCCAAGACTACTTGCAATAGTTTACACACACATTGAACCTCATCATCATTAAACTGTGTTTTACAGCATAATAATTGTTCTATTGCTTGAACTCCATAGACATTATCAATAACAGTAAATAAATTATTAACATCCAATGTCACAAACATTGACCTTGTCTCATTACTTGTTAATAAATATTCTGAAACAGAATCCAAAAAATGTGCTGTGTCCCTTAAAATCCTTGGAACATCCTCCACTATAGGTCTCAGTGTGGTCTCCAACCAGATGGATATGTGCTCTGTGACCCAACCCCTACCTGACACAATAGGTCTCAGGGGTGGGTCTTTAGCATCTTTGTGAATCTTAGGGAGGGCTTTAAACATCGGTGTAACAGGATTTTGTATAAATAAAAAATCTCTTAGGTCCTCATTAATAAAACCTGCTAAATGCATGTTCCTAATAGAATTGTGTACTTTACCTATGTAGTTATTAATCATGATGGGATTCATCCTAATAAAAGTATGCACGTCACTAAGCATCACATTTAATTTGGAGCAATACATTGATTTGTTCATTATAATAATTGACCCCCCCCCCTTTATCTGCTAGTTTCACAATAATGTTTTCATTTTGTGTTAGTTCTTGTAACGCTTCTTTCTGTTCAAGGCTTAAGTTATGAAACTTTTTCTTCCTAAAACTATTAAAATATTCTTCAAATTCTTGTTCACACATTCTAATGAAAACATTTAATGCTGGATTGAAAATTGGCATGAAAGTGCTAGGACGTTTAAGTTTTAAAACATTGCTTACATTTTCATTTGCATTACTAGTAACATTTCTAGTGTCCTGATACATCTGTTGTAACATCACATTTCTTGCAAAACTTAAAATATCTAAAATCACCTGACTGTGCTCTGCTGGAGCCTCTGGTATAAACATCAGTCCCTTGTTGAGTACTTCCAATGTTATATCATCCAGAATAATATCTGAAATATTAACAACAATATCACCATTGTCACTGACCCAACTAGTCATTCCAACACCTTTCGTCTCTTGTGTTCGTTTGTCTGCGACACACTCCATCTGCGCACGTTCTTCTTGCGCACTGGTGCTGGCAGCATTGGAAAAGTTCTGCTGTAAACGTTGGAAACATTCTTTGGTCTAGCTCCCTGCATTAGCCCAACATTGCTGGAATCATTGTTAACAGAATGTCCTTGTCGTATTTCCTCCGTGTTACAAGGCATACACACTGTGGTTGTTGTATGCGAGGGATTGACCATAGAAACAGGAGGTGGAGGGCACGTACTCTGTTTACTATTGGTGGTGTTCTCTTTACGTGCTAAACTCTCCTTCATTTGTTGGTTTGGGGCTGGCTCCCTATTGGTGGCGCCCACATGCCTCTCAATAGTTTCCGCTCTACCCCTGGGCCAACTGAATATATTATTCAGGGAGATATCCTTAAGATCTCGTTCTAATTTTTTGGTCTTAATTTGTTGTAGTTTGCTGTCATACACTGACGCTGATTAAAAAATATTATTTAATCTTTCCACCTGATGCTCCTCCGAAAATCGATTCTCCATATCCTTTTGTAACTCTTGAATGTCTCTAACAAGTTGTTTTTCAATAGGGCTGAAGTGTTCTAGCAACAAACGTATGTAGGATAAACTAGTTTGCAGGTTAATTTATTGCCATTTGGCTAAAAGGTCAGGATACAGTTCACCCTGTGTCGGCATGCATAAAACTCGCATGCCCCTAGGGATTACATTATATTTGAGGCATGCCTCTAGATGAAATCTTTGCCACTGAAGCCGCTTCAGTCTCATAACATCTTTATACAGCTTCAGGGCCAATTCTTGAAATTCAGGCTCACCTTCATTATTCACTTCTGCATCAGAATCCATATTAGTCAAGCGTTGTATGTCTAAATGAAGTAGGGGGTTAACTTTATGAAGCAAGTTCCTACCATCTGCTTCATTGGTCAATCTGTCCAATGTTCCTCTAGGATTATAAGCCAATTCCAAACTTCCTTTATTAAACTCCGACATGTGTGCTAAGAGAAAGATACCAGTATACACAAAACTTTAAGAAAAAACAGTCTCTTGCACCAAAGTCCTCTGTACATAGCAGATCCACGAATATCGAAAAACAAGCAAACAGAGGACAACCACATCGATAAAAGTACCATAAAACTTTATTTCCACAGATGAGCGCTTTCAGGCCATATGCCTTTCATCAGATAACACACAATATAAAACCTCACATATTTAAAATAGATATCAGCCTATCACATTTCAATAAAAAGCCATCCTTTTCTTTAGGATGGGTTTTAAAGGTATATACCCATTAATACCAGGAGATCTATCTGCTCCTAATCGCACTATCCACCTGGTTTCAGCACATTCAGTTTCATTTACCAAATTGCCCCCCCTGGTGTTTGGAATCACAACCTGTATCACCATAAATAGAAATGAATGTGTAGGTCAACTGTGTAGGATTTCCAGGATATGCAGTGATGATAACAAATTTAATGAGGAAGTGGAATGCTTCCAACGGAATCTAATAAGCAGAGGGTATAAATCTGATAGGACTAGCTCCCTAATAGATCAAAGTATAATGAAGAGGAAGAATACAGCTAAACCATGGATGAATAGAAGGATGCATGAAGGGGTAAAGAAAGATAAAGCTAAAACATTTACCAAAGGATATGATAGTGAGGGCATTAAAATGGTCCTCACTTATAGCAGTGACGTGGGTAACATTTGTGATATCATTAAACGACACTGGCAAATATTGTACACTGACCCAGAGCTTAAGACACAAATATGGAATGCTCCAAAATTTATTTTTAGAAGGAATAAGAATTTAAAGGATATATTATGTAAGGAACCTAATAATAAGAGAAATACTAAGATTAATAGTAAAGGTACCTTCCCATGTTATCAATGTAAGGCTTGTCACTTCATATTGCAATCTCGAATATTTGTACATCCCAGGACAAATAAACAATATGTTTTTGAAGGATATGCTGATTGTAAAACTAAGAATTTGGTATATATAGCTGTATGTCAAGGATGCGAAACTTACTATGTGGGGAAAACCAATAATATGTTTAAGACCAGAATTTACAAACATTTATCACATATCAGACTTGGTAATGAGCGTAATGCTTTGGCATTACATGTGAAGGATAACCCTACACATTCATTTCTATTTATGGTGATACAGGTTGTGATTCCAAACACCAGGGGGGGCAATTTGGTAAATGAAACTGAATGTGCTGAAACCAGGTGGATAGTGCGATTAGGAGCAGATAGATCTCCTGGTATTAATGGGTATATACCTTTAAAACCCATCCTAAAGAAAAGGAGGGCTTTTTATTGAAATGTGATAGGCTGGTATCTATTTTAAATATGTGAGGCTTTATATTGTGTGTTATCTGATGAAGGGCATATGGCCTGAAAGCGCTCATCTGTGGAAATAAAGTTTTATGGTACTTTTATCGACGTGGTTGTCCTCTGTTTGCTTGTTTTTCGATATTCGTGGATCTGCTACGTACAGAGGACTTTGGTGCAAGAGACTGTTTTTTTCTTAAAATATTAAAGATATAACTTCCCTTAATTATGATCTCAACTTAAATTCCATAAATCAAGCGCTAAATAAATGGAATTTATTTTCACTATGGAAGAGAGTCTTTCCTTAATTAAAATGATTATCCTTTCTAAAACTCTTTATATAATACAATCTTTTATCCCTCCCACTCCTACAAAATATATAATATAATATAATTCTTTGTTTCTGATATTTTTTATGGTTTTCTAATAAGACTAGATTGGCTTTAAACCACCAGATTAGAGATTGGACATTGGGTGGTATTGGCCTTCCAGATTTAGAATTATATTCCTTATCCTCAATTGTTAAGTCAATAATTTCTTGGTTAAATAACAATTATAATGCCAAATGGAAAGATATTCAGGGAGATATTTGGTGTAAATCCAATAATTTAACACAATCATCTCATACTAAAATAGCTAATAATACATTTCATTGGGTAGTAAAAGACTATTTTACAGAAAACAAAAACAAACCAGTTAACTCTTATTATGTTAATACAATAATAACCTCCTTTAAATTTTTCATTTTCAGGAATCCTGAATATAAAACATGGATTGTCTTTGTAGTTCCAATTGCAAACCAAGAAGAAACTTCTCAGTGTGGAGGGTGTGATGTTCACTTCCTGAATTATGTTATTTACTTAGTTCATATAATAAAAAATATAACTGTAAAATATGTGCTACAAAGTAACCAAATATAAAATAGTAGGTAGTACACAGTTGAGTTAAAAATGGGATATCCTTTATTGAAACACACAAACAAGTGATCCTTGTTGAGTATAATGAAGGCCATCAAAACATTCCTTATGTATATATAATCAGGTTGTTTGAGCAAGGGAGTAGTTATAGGGGGTGATTCTGTTAAGAGCAATAAAAACATTAAAATCATTCCTTTAGCCAAGTTTCCCTTCCCCCTTAACACCATAGTGTAAACAGAGACTGTACTACCTAAAACTGAAACTAAAAAGCTAGAGACAAATTACAATCTAAGACCAGTTTATTAACACTTTGTATACGTTAACCAACTAATCTAAAACTTTATTAATTAAGAAACTAACTAAAAAAATGGCTGACTAACAAAAAGACCTACCACTAGACATCTACCAGGATAAATATTAATAAAGATACAACTTTTAACAAAGATCGCTATGTATTAGATAAATGCTTCATCAGATTTGTGTGTCAAAACCAAATCATAATATGAATGAGCTTTGGTATAGATATATAACCTAAAACCTAAGTAGGATGAAAAACATATAAATAATTGCTAAGCTGGAAAACAGTGCTAAATGTTAAAAATAATGCACTAAGGACACTGGGATATGTTAAAGTGTGGCGTCTAAGAAAACACTTAGCTTGAGTGTGCAAGAGCACACTCAAGAGTAATTGCAACCTTTAAAACAGAAAAAAAAAAGACTAGGCCCATGCACATCTTGTGCACTATCAGACTTTCACAACCTAAAAGAAAAAAGTGTAACAAAAGTGTTCAGTTTAAAATCTAAAGTAGCATTTAATATGGAGCCATCAAAATGATTAATGTATACATTAGCAACCTAAAGTATGTCCTTTATGACATTGTAAGTTAGTGCTAAAAGAATTAAGCAGTGTTTGATATTTGTTTTTAAATGCAATATAAGCAAGTAATGTCAGCATTAATCAGTCCCATATCAGTCTATTAATAGTATTTTAAACAGTGGGGCTGTTTTCTGAGATCTAGTATGCTTTTCATGGAGCAATAATAATTAAACCCTGTTTTTTTAAAGGAGTTTGGTTTCAGCTGCCATAGTAGTTCATGTTTTTCTAAGAGATAAGGGATGTCTCCTTCCAGTTCCAAAAGGTCCAAATGGTCAATAATTTGAAATTTAAAGCCAGTGTGTCTTTTGTGTAGCCGCAGGTGCTGAGCCAGTGCATTATTATTGCACTTAGCTATAATTTCAGAAAGATGGCCAGAAATCCTTCTAAATCTGTCGAGTGTTTTCTCCACATAGAGCACTTCACAGTCATTGCAGCTAGCCCTGTAAACCACCTGTATTAAGTCGCAGCCACCTCCCACATTGGTTTTAATAATTTTCTTTAAATAAGGGCAGAAAAAAACAAGTCTCCTTCCTGTATGTGCTGACAAAAGACACAGTTGGCTCCACACATATTGGTACATGTATCCTGTGGTCTGGGCCTGCCTTCAACCCAACCTCTGATGTTCCTGGCTTTCCTATACACAAAGGAAGGCGCTTCTCCAACGATGTCCATTAAATATGAGCTTTCAGTAATTATGGCCCAATTCTCTCTAATAACATTAACAATGCTGTAATAGTCAACAGTAAGAGTCAAGATACAACCATTTTTAAGTTTGTTATCCATATATTTCTTTAACAAACTCCTATAAGGCCTGTTAAATGCTGTTGAATTTGTGCTTTTTAGTTCAATTATAGGTTCCAAAATGCTTTTAACATATTGCTTTTGTATCCCCTCACCAAAAAATCATTTTCAAGTTCATTTAGGCTTTTAAGTAAGGGTTCCATTGTTGTAGTGATCCTAGCTAACCTGTAGCCCTGGGACTTAACAACATTATATTTCATCCTGGTGGGATGGAGACTCTTATTATGTAGAAGGAGGTTTACTCTGGTAGGTCTTCTGTAAAGATTTATGTCAATTTTACCTTGGTAAAAGTTTTTAGTAATCTGTATAGTTAAGACGACTGATGAAGTGAGGCTGTAGAAGAAAGCTGGTGGTTTTATTCAGATAGCTGATAAACTCTTCTAATTTATCACTGTCTCCTTTCCACACAACAAATATGTCATCAATAAAGCACAACTACACAGTGATATATTGCATGTATTCTCTGTTCACCTCTGCAGTCTTCTTAGAAGGGAGACATGGCTAAAGAAATTATTTTAATGTTTTTATTGCTCTTAACAGAACCACCCTCTGTAACTACTCCCTTGCTCTAAACCACCTGATTATATAAAAAATAAGGAATGTTTTGATGCCCTTCATTATACTCAACTAGGAACACTTGTTTGTGTGTTTCAATAAAGGATATTCCATTTTTATCTCAACCGTAGACTACCTCCTATATTCTATTTGATTATTTTGTAGCACATATTTTACATTTATATTTTTTATAACATAAACTAAGTACATAACATAATTCAGGAAGTGAACATCACACCATCCACACTGTGAAGTTTCTTCTTGGTTTGTTTTGGACCCAGTATAGGTTGCATACTGTTTTTTTTTCTGAGACTTCGGGGGATACCACGGATTTCTCATTTTGTATTTCCAGTTGCCTATACTCAAAATAGTATTAATACATTTAGGTTAACAACAACAACTACATTTAAATACAAAACCCTGTTATACTGGTATCAATTACTAGACAATGGAAAGTTACAAAATGTGGACCATATCATTAATAATAAGTTTGAGTTAAGCAAATATATGTGGTTAGAAATTCAAAATTCCAGACAATTAGTTGAACATAAGATTATTCTAATGCAACCAATAATTAGAAATCCTCTCCCCACATTCATTGATTTACTCATTATTCTAATGTAGCAGAATATAATTGAAAAGGGACTTCTATCTAAAATATATAATGTGCTTAAGAAATGAACAGTATGTCACGGAGAAAGCTATTGGGATTATTTTAGACTTGCTAATAGTAACTCCCCAAGTGAAGATCATAAAAACATAAAACTCTAATCCTCAAAACTAACTACTTCATCACTAAGGTGGAGGATATTATCTTGGAAGTTCTTACATAACACTTTTAGCACACCACATAAAAATTGATATATAATAAAGACATAGGATTCTGGAGATGTAACCTAAATGTTAAAGCTGACTGTCAGTATATTGTATGGTTTATGATTGAATAAAACTTAAAACATATTGGTATAATATGAATTTTCTCTTATAGTCTGTTTTTAATGATAAATTTATGCTGACTAAATCTCTTATTTTATTTAATACACCTATTACCAAATGTCATGAAAATAAAATACCCCTTTTTATGGAGTATCTTAACATTAGCAAGAAAAGTCATCCCCAAGAACTGGAAGGATCAGACCACTTCTACTAGGAAGGAATTTGTACACTTGGCAACTGAAGTCTGTCATCTTGAACATATCGTAATCAAGACAAGAAAATCTAAAATCACCTGTTCATATACTATATGGTTGAAATTCAAAGAACTGCTAGATAAACAGAGTTTAATAATTAACTAACAACTACTCATCACATTTCTTTTTCTGTTTAAAACGCTTTGTTTTATAGTGGACACCATTGTAAATAGTTATTTTAGATGTTGCTTATTATTGTTTTTTTAGGTTCATAGGTTCATAGGTTCATAGGATGGTACTAGGCTATCAGCCCTAGGGCCTATACAAGCCTAGCCATAACAATTCCCTGGCTATTTCTTCCCACATTATTTACTTTCCTGGACCCCTGTCTAGCAGGGCAACTGACGTGATCCCTGGGGTGAATTTCCTTTCTCCCATCCAATCGTCAAGGTTCAACTTGAAGAGGTCCAAAGAGGCACTCTACTTGACATGTATGGGCAATCTATTCCAGAGTCTGGGGAGTCTCTGGGTCAGGAACCTATCCCTCCAGCATGTTTTGTTTATTGTGATGACAAGGTTTAGATCCCTGGAGCGTGTAGCTCTGAGGGATTGGGATTTCTTTAAGTGTAGCATGTCCAACAGCTCTGGGTTTGACATGGCCTTGTATGTTAAGCAGAGATTGCCTCTGAGTAGACGATATGCGACAGAGTATAGCTGGAGTTTTTTAAGGTGGTCAGCGTAGGGCATCTGCTTTAGGCATGTGATTCTTTTAGTGAGGTATTTCTGAGGCCTTTCCAGTTGTTGCAGATGTCTTGAGAGGTACATATCAAATGGGGCATTGTATTCTATAATGGGTCTAATGAGGGATGAGTACAGTGGGACAATGACCTCATTTTTTCTGGATGAAAAGCCCTTCGTGATGAGGTGTGCCACATAGAAGGATTTCCTGACTGTTGTGGCGATGTGGTTATCGAAGGTGAGACCACTGTCCACCTGTGTCCCTAAGTCTCTTATCACACTTTCTGTGTTTAGTGTACTGCCACCTATATGGTAATTCATGGATACATGTTTTTTTCCCAAAGGGATAACAATACATTTCTTGGCATTGAGCTTGAGCCCATTGCTCTGGCACCAAGCATCTGTTTCTGTAAGGCCCTTTTGTAGAGTATCCACATCATTTGGGATTCAATAATGGCTCCCAGTTTGCAGTCATCTGCAAACATTGTAAGCCAGAGTCCCTTAGTGTTGACCTGGACTTCAGAGAAGTAGGTGCCAAACAAGAGCGCCCCAGGACTGAACCCTGAGGTACTCCACTTGTCACTTGTCTGGAGCTGGATTTGGAGTCGGCTACTTTTACAGTGTGGGTTCTATCAGTAAGCCATTTAGCAACCCATTGGGTGACATAGGGATTAATGCCCAACTTAGTAAGTTTATCTATGATTCCAGAGTGGGGGATGGTGTCAAAGGCCTTGGCAAGGTCTAGATAGGCTGTGTGGACCACCTTACCCTTATCCATGGCTCTGGAGACTGATTCAAAGAAGTCAATCAGGTTCAGGAGACAAGATTGACCCTTCACAAACCCAAACTGGGTGGGGTCCAGTGTTTGAAGGTTGCCAATGTCTTTGTTTATAAGTTCCATGATAATACGCTCCATGGCCTTGCAGATAAGGCTTGTCAGACTGATGGGACGGTAGTTTCCGGGATCCAAGGTGGATCCCCCCTTGTGGATTGGGATAACTGTAGCTCTGCGCCACTCAGTGGGCACGAAACCTGAGGTGAGGCTATGATTAAACATGACACTTAGGTGAGGTGCCAGTTCATATTGTAGTTCATGTATTACACAGCCCGGGATGTCATCTGGTCCCATAGATGCTGTATTCTTGGCTTTAGAGAGTGCGTTTTGTACCTGTGTGGCCGTTATTACTGGAATTTGGCAATCTTCTGGTATTGAGATGGGCCATTTAGGGGGTGAGAGGGGGTGAAGTTGGCACTGAATCGATCTGCCAGGATATTGGCAATATCCTTCGGATCAGTATATTTAATGCCATTCTGTTTTAGCTCAGAGCAGATCTGAGCATTGCCATTTAGATTCTTGACATAGTTATAGAATGCTTTGTGGTTGTCTTTGAAATCTTTGGCAATTTTATTTTCGTAACTAGCTTTGGAGGATTTTATGAGGCATCTCAGTTTCTTACTGAGGCTAGTAAGGGAGTTTTTTGCATCCTGGGATTTTCCTCTTTTCTGCAAAAGTTTCTTCCTTTTGTTGTAAAGTTTGTTTGTGGCAGGGGACCACCAGATTGGCTTCCTTTTTTGGATGAGAGCATTTTGGTTCTATTTGGGATGGCACGATTCATGCATGAGTGGATGTGCTCGTACAGTGCCTTAGTGTAGGATTCAGCAGTTGAACTTTCAGTTCCCGTCTGCATGGGTGTCATGAAGTTTGTCACTTCTGACTTGAGTAGCATGAAGTTGGCTTTGGAGAAGTTTTTATGGTGGTTTCTTTACTGGGGGTGGGGTGGGATGTGGATGTTAAGGGTGATTAGCTTATGGTCAGACCTGACTAACGAGGGGGTGACCATAGGTATGGAGCATTGATTTCCCATGTTGGTAATGACCAGGTCTAGGATATTGGAGCCCCTGGTGGGACTATGGATTAGTTGATCCAGGGCATTGGAATTTATGAATTCCAAGAACCGTTGCGCAAAGGTGTTGGGACATGAGTAGTTTTCCCAGTTAATGGCAGGGTAGTTAAAATCACCCAGTATTAGGGTGTTTGGTTCTATCTTAATATTTTCCAGTATGTTTAGGAAGGTGTAGTGAGAATCTTGGGGTATGGTGGGGGATCTGTAGCAAGCTACAATTTGGATTGTAGTCTTACCTAGTGTTAGTTGCACTTGGAGAATTTCAGACACATTGTGTTGGCCAACTAGCCTGGTGGTGTGAATATCCTTGGTGAATATTGACACTCCTCCACCTTTAGTGTTTCGGTCCTGGTTTGGTGGCCGAAAAGTGTGGTAAGAGTTGTAGCCTGGTATTGCAGGGGTGCTCTCTGGAGCCTTGAACCAGGTCTCAGTTACTGCACAGATATCGATGTTCTCCATTTTAGGAGTGCCTCGAGAGAGTGCATTTTAAGGTTTAGACTTCTAGCATTGAGTAGCATTACCTTCAGATTTTGCATGCTTGTACCTGTTACGGTGGTGGTTTTGTCCTTTGAAGTTTGCCTAAAAAAGGCACTATAGGGGTGGCAAGAGCCTTAGCCAGTAACCTGAATCCCAGGGGCGACAGGTGCAGACCATCTCTGGCAAAGCATCGTGGTCTGTCAATCATGTCATCCCAGGCAGACAGATACTGGATCCCCTTTGAATGACACCATAAGCTTAGCCAATTGTTGAAGTCAATCATTTTATCCTTATATTGTGGTATCATTCTGGGCGAAGGCAGGATGCTACTCAGGGCTAGGGTCATACCTGTCTGGGCCACATGATCCGAGATATGTATATTTGTTTTATAATATTTCTATTATCATATATTAATGTTTTGTTGTTAAAATTTTCAATTAAAATAATTGAGAAAAAAGGGCCATGCAGCATTGTGCTGGAAGAAAGCAGTCTATTCACAAGTATGGTTCTTCAGTTGTCCTAAATAACTATTTCCCATTTTCAGTCCTTTAACCCATTTGAAAACTTCTCAAAATGCATCCACTACTAGCTTCTTGATCATCTAACATGCTCAAATATTTTTTACTTAGATTTAAGTGCAGTCATGCCATAAACACTGTAGTCTTTTGCTTTCGTAGAGTATTTTCATTGACAACTTAAACATGGGAAACTTGAGTTATCTTTCTTGATCTCCTTAAAGTTTCTGATACCATTTTCTATAACTGGCAAATGGAGGCCTCAGAAGATTATGAATCACTATGAGTGTCCTAAAATGATTATCTGACTATATGACTAATATTACTACAGTTGTAAAATGAAATGATGTTATTTCCAGCTCATTACTGGCTAATATAGGCATACCAAGGACTGTTCACCATTTATGTGAATGATATGACCTATCACTGTGAAAGTTTCAAGATAATGTAGTGTGGTGGTGGCTCAGCTATCACCCTAATAGTTCACCGGATTCAATTAATATCAAATGTGAAACATGATTCCATTCCTTAAACCCTTGACTAACATGCATGGGTCTACATCTGAATGCATCAAAAACCAAGCCCTTGCTTTTGTCTCATGGGATCATTTTAAGCACAACTTCTAATAGCCCAGAGCCCCCTATCCATCTTCCTCACCTGCCTCAGTTATTATTAGACCCAAATTAACCACTGAGGGTCTTGACTCCCCTCATCATTGTAGGTTGCTTTAGTTTCACCTCCTGGTAAACAATGGTATCATAGAGACATATATATAAAACTAGACAAGCTCTACAAAGCAAAAAAACTTTTTTAACAGATAGTGCCAGGTTAACCACTTTAACCACCTACCTACTTCAATCACTTATGCACTCCCCATTTAATAAAAGTGTACAAACTTGTAACATAATTTCTAAATTTGACTAGCCGCAGGTGCTGAGCCAGTGCGTTATTATTGCACTTAGCTATAATTTCAGAAAGATGGCCAGAAATCCTTCTTTTAAGTCTGTCAAGTGTTTTCTCCATATAGAGCACTTCACAGTCATTGCAGCTAGCCCTGTAAACCACCTGTATTACGTTGCAGCCACCTACTGCATTGGTTTTAATAATATTCTTTAAATAAGGGCAGAAAAAACAAGTCTCCTTCCTGTATGTGCTGACAAAAGACACAGTTGGCTCCACACTTATTGGTACATGTATCCTGTGGTCTGGGCCTGCCTTCAACCCAACCTCTGATGTTCCTGGCTTTCCTATACACAAAGGAAGGCGCTTCTCCAACGATGTTCATTAAATATGAGCTTTCAGTAATTATGGCCCAATTCTCTCTAATAACATTAACAATGCTGTAATAGTCAACAGTAAAAGTCAAGATACAACCGTCTTTAAGTTTGTTATCCACAGATTTCTTTAACAAACTCCTATAAGGCCTGTTAAATGCTGTTGAATTTGTACTTTTTAGTTCAATTATAGTTTCCAAAATGCTTTTTAACATATTGCTTTTGTATCCCCTCACCAAAAAATCATTTTCAAGTTAATTTAGGCTCTTAAGTAAGGGTTCCATTGTTGTAGTGATCCTAGCTAACCTGTAGCCCTGGGACTTAACAACATTATATTTCATCCTGGTGGGATGGAGACTCTTTTTATGTAGAAGGAGGTTTACTCTGGTAGGTCTTCTGTAAATATTTATGTCAATTTACCTTGGTCCAAGTCTTTAGTAATCTGTATAGCTAAGACGACTGACAAAGTGAGGCTGTAGAAGAAAGCTGGTGGTTTGATTCAGATAGTTGATAAACTTTTCTAATTTATCACTGTCTCCTTTCCACACAATGAATATGTCATCAATAAAGCACAAATACACAGTGATATGTTGCATGTATTCTCTGTTCACCTCTGCAGTCTTCTTAGAAGGGAGACATGGCTAAAGAAATTATTTTAATGTTTTTATTGCTCTTAACAGAACCACCCTCTGTAACTACTCCCTTGCTCTAAACCACCTGATTATATAAAAATAAGGAATGTTTTGATGCCCTTCATTATACTCAACTAGGAACACTTGTTTGTGTGTTTCAATAAAGGATATTCCATTTTTAACTCAACCGTAGGCTATCTACTATATTCTATTTGATTATTTTGTAGCACATATTTTACAGTTATATTTTTTATAACATAAACTAAGTACATAACATAATTCAGGAAGTGAACATCACACCATCCACACTGTGAAGTTTCTTCTTGGTTTGTTTTGGACCCAGTATAGGTTGCATACTGGGTTTTTTTCTGAGACTTCGGGGGATACCACAGATTTCTCATTTTGTATTTCCAGTTGCCTATACTCAAAATAATATTAATACATTTAGTTTAACAACAATTACATTTAAATACAAAACCCTGTTATACTGGTATCAATTACTAGACAATGGGAAGTTACAAAATGTGGACCATATCATTAATAATAAGTTTGAGTTAAGCAAATATATGTGGTTAGAAATTCAAAATTCCAGACAATTAGTTGAACATAAGATTAATCTAATGCAACCAATAATTAGAAATCCTTTCCCCACATTCATTGATTCACTCATTATTCTAATGTAGCAGAATATAATTGGAAAGGGACTTCTATCTAAAATATATAATGTACTTAAGAAATTAACAGTATGTCACAGAGAAAGCTATTGGGATTATTTTAGACTTGCTAATAATAACTCCCCAAGTGAAGATCATAAAAACATAATAATCTAATCCTCAAAACTAACTACTTCATCACTAAGGTGGAGGATATTCTCTTGGAAGTTCTTACATAACACTTTTAGCACACCACATAAAAATTGATATATAATAAAAACATAGGATGCTGGAGATGTAACCTAAATGTTAAAGCTCACTGTCAGTATATTGTATGGTTTATGATTGTATAAAACTTAAAACATATTGGGATAATATGAATTTTCTCTTATAGTCTGTTTTTAATGATAAATTTATGCTGACTAAATCTCTTATTTTATTTAATATACCTATTACCAAGTGTCATGAAAATAAAATACCCTGTTTTATGAAGTATCTTAACATTAGCAAGAAAAGTCATCCCCAAGAACTGGAAGGATCAGACTACTCCTACTAGGAAGGAATTAGAAAAGTTATCCCCAAGAACTAGAAGGATCAGACTACTCCTACTAGGAAGGAATTAGAAAATTCATCCCCAAGAATGGGAAGGATCAGACTACTCCTACTAGGAAGGAAGTTGTACACTTGGCAACTGAAGTCTGTCATCTTGAACATAGCATAATCAAGACAAGAAAATCTAGAATCACCTCTTCATATACTATATGGTTGAAATTCAAAGAACTGCTAGATAAACAGAGTTTAATAATTAACTAACAACTACTCATCACATTTCTTTTTCTGTTTAAAATGCTTTGTTTTATAGTGGACACCATTGTAAATGGTTATTTTAGATGTTGCTTAGTATTGTTTTTTAGATATGTATATTTGTTTTATAATATTTCTATTATCATATATTAATGTTTTGTTGTTAAAATTTTCAATTAAAATAATTGAGAAAAAAGGGCCATGCAGCATTGTTCTGGAAGAAAGCAGTCTATTCACAAGTATGGTTCTTCAGTTGTCCTAAATAACTATTTCCCATTTTCAGTCCTTTAACCTTTTTGAAAACTTCTCAAAATGCATCCACTACTAGCTTCTTGATCATCTAACATGCTCAAATATTTTTTACTTAGATTTAAGTGCAGTCATGCCATAAACACTGTAGTCTTTTGCTTTCGTAGAGTATTTCCATTGACAACTTAAACATGGGAAACTTGAGTTATCTTTCTTGATCTCCTTAAAGTTTCTGATACCATTTTCTATAACTGGCAAATGGAGGCCTCAGAAGATTATGAATCACTATGAGTGTCCTAAAATGATTATCTGACTATATGACTAATATTACTACAGTTGTAAAATGAAATGATGTTATTTCCAGCTCATTACTGGCTAATATAGGCATACCAAGGACTGTTCACCATTTATGTGAATGATATGACCTATCACTGTGAAAATTTCAAGATAATGTAGTGTGGTGGTGGCTCAGCTATCACCCTAATAGTTCACCGGATTCAATTAATATCAAATGTGAAACATGATTCCATTCCTTAAACCCTTGACTAACATGCATGGGTCTACATCTGAATGCATCAAAAACCAAGCCCTTGCTTTTGTCTCATGGGATCATTTTAAGCACAACTTCTAATAGCCCAGAGCCCCCTATCCATCTTCCTCACCTGCCTCAGTTATTATTAGACCCAAATTAACCACTGAGGGTCTTGACTCCCCTCATCATTGTAGGTTGCTTTAGTTTCACCTCCTAGTAAACAATGCTATCATAGAGACATATATATAAAACTAGACAAGCTCTACAAAGCAAAAAACCTTTTTTAACAGATAGTGCCAGGTTAACCACTTTAACCACCTACCTACTTCAATCTCTTATGCACTCCCCATTTAATAAAAGTGTACAAGCTTGTAACAGAATTTATAAATTTGTCCCAGAGCATCACAACAGGATGCTACCCCACTTGTCTCTATACAATTTGCAAAAGAATGACTTTAATCTTAACCTTTCTGTCACTTACTTGCATTTCATTAGCTCAAACTACATTTTGCAGACCATCCCACTGAAATCTGATACGCACAGTTGATCACACAAGATCTGTCCTTAAATCCCACAGCAAGTAGGCATAGTCTAATTTTCCTGTTTCAGTCAGTAAACAATAGAATAATTTGCTATTCAGTGAACATTCTATCAGAAGGAAAAGGGATTCAAGTCCTCAGTTTAATCAATATCTCTTATAAATCTGGACTTGCAGTTTGAGATAACAAATACGTCTCTGACACCAGTCCAACTACTATCCAGTCATCTACTATACAATATCATCTATCACTATCTGTACTTGTATATCACAGCTTTCAACTCTCCATATTTTCATAGAATGTCCAGACTTTTTCCTCATATTTTTGGTCTGCACAGAATAAAATTTGTGGTTTTCTGACAAATTGTTGAGGCCTAAAGTCACTAAATAATGACATACATTTGAGTTGCAGGCATTACATCCATCAGAAAAAGCATCCCAATGCATAATCTTTTATTCTATCAACTGTCTAAGTTTATTGGAGCAATAGTTAAAATTTGACTCACCACTATTGTTGGCTTTGTCCAGATTCCTTGAGCTTAGAGGCTGAGTAGTATGCTGTATCTGTCTGTGTAGCACTCCAATCCTATCAACTCTCAACTCACTGACGACTTGCAAAATAATATTTCTATGTATTTTACAATGGTTAGAAACATTCTTGCCATCATGTATAACAAACTGCAAAAAACATATTTATTTTATAACAGTACAAAACAAACAACTGACGGCGAATAACGGCGATGAGCGAAAAAAATCAATAAAACTTTAATTAAATAATGAGCGCTTTCAAGCCAGCCATGGCACTTCTTCAAATTAATGAAACAGAGAATCAACGAAGATATTTAAATATAGTGACAAATCCCAGGCTATCCATTCACATCACAGTAAATGAAACACATGATAAAAGGTGAGTACAACACAATCAGGAAACATGTAAAATATTAAATATATTAAAACAACAGAATAAATATGTATTATATAATAAATTTAAAAACATCATACCTTAAGCAGTTGATAGCATAAAAATGAAACTTAAAAGACAAATCACATATTCACTATCATCAAGCAAAAGAGACCAAATGTCCAATCACCTTAAAAGGGGGTGTGACTAAAGGTGTGCTTTTAAGGATATCATTTCATTCGGTCCCCAGCCTTGATTGGCCTGAAACATCAATATCCACCTAAGTTCATTCTTCTCAGTTAAATTAACTAAATCCACCATTTTCATACTATAGTCCAACTGTTGCAGAACCAAAAAAACAAAAGAATGTCCTGCTCCCTCCTGCATAACATGCTTCACTAAAGCATTTTGTTGATTACAAGTACAAATCTCATATACATGTTCCCTAATTTGTTCTCTAAGAGGAAGATCAGTCTTCCCTACATAAAATGAACAACATGTTCAAAATCTAGCCAAGTACATAAGATTCCTAGTGGAACAATCTGAATATCTAGGGAAATAAACAATAGAATAATCTGCTATTCAGTGTACACTCTATCATGCACATAGAAACTACTATTACTATCTATAAAACAACATGCACTGCAAGTCCTAAAAGGATACATGCCTTTATGTTGTGAAACTGGTTGTTCGAATTAAACACTATTATTGTAGCAAAGCAATCTTTTTAAAGATTTTCTGTTCCTATAACAAAACCTATGTTCCATACCTATGATTCCTTTTAGTTTGTCATCTGCTAACAATATATGCCAATTCCTTCTGAAAACTTTGCAGATGGTTCTGCAGTTTGAGGAATATTATAGTGGTATCCCTAATCTTGGAGGTCTAGTGCGAGTAAAGCTACTCTGTAATGATGGATTAAAATCAGAAAAATAGGGTTTAGCTTGAGCTGATCTATCAAGCTTATCACGACTGAAATATAAATTAACCTCTCGATCTGAATATCCTCTCTCATATAAATCAGACTAAAAGCCGAAAGGTCTTCCTCATAGATGGTATCCTCACAATCCAATCTAGATATTCTCATTCCTTGTCCTTTTATAATGTTATGATATATATATATATATATATATATATATATATATATATATATATATATATATATATATATATATCCAGGGTGCATTCTGTTTCTATGTAGGATATGATTCTTCCTACAAGCCTTTCTAAGCAATATAGACATAAAGTTACCAATAGTAGTTCTACTAATACTTCCATCCAGAAACTCTATTCTGGTCACAGAGTAGGTCATGGTGAATGAAAGAAAAGAAGTAGAAGCATTAAGAAAATAAATAAAACCTTGTAATTCTCAAATAGTTCCAGTCCATAGCAAAAACAAATCATCTGCAAACCTTTTGTAATACTTAATATATTTATAAAAGCTATTGCCTACCAAAACTTGTGTAGTCTCCCAGTAAACTAAAAAAATATTGACATAGCTATTGGCACAAGATGTGCCTATAGCTATACCTAGCTTTTGTAAGTAATACCTATCTCCAAAAATAAAAACATTATTAGTAAGAATAAGCTCAGTAAAGAAACTGATCAAATTAACCTTACCTGTGCCATAACTACTGTGCTTGTAAATACAACTTAGTGTACTCTAAACCAATGTCATTAGGTATTACTGTAAATAAAGATCATACATGTAATGTCACCATCAAAACATTTTCATTCATCAAAATAGTACTTGTACATTCATACAGGATGTGCAAAAACTGTTTTGTATCTTTAAGTACTGTCTGTGTAGTATCTAATATAGGTCTGACCATTTTCTCTACACAAATCAACAGAGGCTCTTTGAGCCAACCCCTACCAGATACTATTGGCCTCATGGAAGGTAAACGAGGGTGTTTAAGTACTTTGAGTAGACCATATAAAACTGGTACAACTGGTTTCTCAACTACCAAAAATTTGTACAATTGTTTTGTAATACTTCTACTCATACAACAGTCATTCAAATCATTATGCAACCTCAAAATTATATCTTCACCCTCTTTTTTAGTCAATACAAAATATGTCAATTCATCTGTCAATAATAAATACATACTCTGAACATAGTTAATCCTATCCATAAGGACAATAGCACCCTCTTTATCCATATGGCATATTGCTAAAAGCCTTACATTCACCAAGTGTAATGTTGTGAAATTCCTTAAACAACCTGCCCTCCTTAGGGGAGCCCAACACTGATATCAATTCAGTTTCACAAACTTTAGAAAAGGCTTCTAACAATGGGTGTGTGGGGTACAAAAATACTAGGTCTCTTAAGCACACAAGCTTCTTTATTAGTAGGGAAAATAGTTTTCAGCATCACATACCTAGTAACATATTTAAGGTCCAAAGCAACATCACAGTATCTTACAATTTCAGCAGGAATAGAATATAGACCTCTCTCCAACAAAGATGTCTGATCAGTAGTTAACTGTATAGATGAAATCTTCCCAACCAAAGAAGTTTCAGGGAATTCCACATCCACTTTATTATTGTTTCCATCTACATATCCATCATCGGTTTCTGCTGCTTCCTCCCATGTCTCAAAGAGCTGCATGACCTGGAGGTGGCTAATAGGTAGAAGTAGACTGGGAAAAAACAATGTACTGGTCTTAGTGTTGTTAGTACTAGTGGTCTTCCTATGCCCATCCTCACCCGAGCAGATAGCATTAATATCATTATCACTAGAAGGTTTAATAGCAGTAATTGTTACATTAGAATTGGCAGTCACAGAACTCACAATAGCACCAGTAGCAGAAGCAGAGGGTACACAACTATTGGTTACCTGTTTATCTCATATCTTATCAGTTGATAAATGTGTCCTCAGCCAAGAGAACACACTACTGGAATGAAAATCAGAGATGTCTCTACAAATTTTTTACATTTCTGTAGCAAAAGCTTGTTCTCATATAATGTAACTGTGTTAATTAGCTGGTCAAAAGCTGAACAAAATGCTGCAAAAGAAAGTTTCTCTTGCAACTGTTGAAACAACATATTGATCTCCTTCAAAAGGAGATCCTGCATAGGTTTAAAGAAATCTAAGATCAATTTAATATAGCCAAAACTGGTGTCCAAGTTCAATCTCTGCCATTTTGCTAATAATTCAGAGTCACCATCTTAGTGATTCTCAACCCTCTCGGCACTACATTATAATGAATACAGGTTTCCAAATGTAAGCATTGATAACTATATTATCTTCACCTTGTTTAATCAGAATAAAAAAGACTTCCATATAAACAGCCTCACCAGTGGACTGAGTGCCATCATTCAATAGATCCTGTATTTGCAAAGGATTGCCTTCACCACTGAGCAATTGTGTAAACTGCTCACTCCTTTCAGGTCGCTTCAATAAATTCAAATTTCCTGGTTCATAGTCCAGTTCTATATTAAAACCTTCAGCCATGGTCCATCACTGGTAAAAAGATATGAAACAAGAAAAGCAAAAACCACCAGTGGTTGGAAACCTGTCCTTATAAGAAATGTAATAAAACAGTATGAAACAAACAACTGAGGCTGAATAACAGAGACAAGGAAAAAATCAATAAAGCCTTAATTAAACAATGAGTGCTTTCCCACCAGCCAGAGTGCTTCTTCAGATAAATAAAACTGAGAATTCAGAACCAGGAACTATGGCTCAAAATCTTAGTCCTCTCCATCAACTGCCAGACAAATAAGGAATAGTTAAGAGTTGTAGTTGTAGTTCCTGACTTGTCTCAAGATTTTCCTCTACTTTAATACATTTAGAAGCTGTAAGAGGTGTGAGCATCCAGCCTCACCAAATTATTTTCAGTTCATGTCTAACATTTGCTCAGCAACTATAATATTTGAAAAACTTATTTACCAACAAATAATAGATTGCATCAAACCTTTGTGTAATTCTTTTGGATAAGCAATATAATGCCAGTATTGCTGTCATATACTCAGTGAATGAAAAAAGTACATTAGATACTGAACACAATCTATTCAGAGGTGTAATCTTTTTATATAAAAAAGCTTTCAATAATGTTAATCACAAACATACTAATTACAAAGCTCAAAATCATATCCTCACTACTAAACTAAACAACTGTTTTGGTACATCCCTTTACTCATCCCCCATAATTAAACTATGGAACTCATTTCCCCCTGACCTAAGAAGAGAATCTCACAACCACTCTTTCTACAGTCATTTAAAACTTATCTAGTCTCTCCATTCACTCATATTGCTACTATTTATTACCTTCATAAAACCTGGACTTCCTCCTTGGATCTCAGACTCCTAGTTACATTGCACACATTTGGCCAGATTCAATAAAGTCCACATGGTCCGTTTACATGGTGTGGGCGGTGCAGCATGACACGCACATAGTAGCAGACTGTTTTGGATTCTGTAAGCAGCTCTACATGGTGTGTAGAGTGACTCAGAGCTACACAAACAAGGTAAACACTGTGGCATGTTAATTAGAGCATAAGTAGCTGAATTGTATGTTAATCAACTGATCCAGGATGGAGGAGCTATTCAACAAGCTATAAAGTAGCCATGTAGACTCAGTGCTGGTTTTCCATGTGAATTCCAAAACCTATTGGAATGCAGCCATGGAAAGGAGTCTACACAGAAACAATGTTAGGGACTACTGTTGCTTTAATTCATGTGTATGTACAACAGGGTGAAGTCTATGCTGCTGCTAACAGACCAAGGCCAAGAAGGTGAAGAGTTTTCAGACCCCATTTAACTTATACTCTACATGACATGGAAATTGTAGAGCACTACAGCGTGGATAGAAACACACTACAGGAACTCTGCAACCTCTGTCATCCTCAACTCAGAGCCAGGGCAAACCAAGGAGAACCCATCCCATTGGTGACAAAGGTATGTGTAGCACTTAGAATTTTACAGGTAAATTTCAGAGAACAACAGTGGACATGCTGGGGTGAAACATGCATCATCATCCAGGATCCTCCATTAATTCCTAAAATCTATGCTACAACATGCCAGTGACCACATATATTTTCCCTGTCCTCCTGAGGACAGGGCCAAAAATATGCAAGAGTTGTACCCAGTAGCATACTACCCTGAAGTACTGGGTGCCATAGATTACACACATATAGAACATAAGGCACCATCTGGGGAACAGGGAAGGCTCTACATAAATAGAAAGGGCTTCCACTCTATTAACTGCCAATTCATGTGTAATGCCAAGGGAATCATCTTGAATGTGTATACTGCCAACCCAAGCAGTTACCATGACTCGCATATCTGGCACACCTCCCAACTGTATCAGATGTTCACTAGGGGCGATATCCCACAGGGTCATTTACTGGGGGCTGCAGGCTGTGCACTGGAACCGTGGCTGATGACACCCATCCGAAATGCACACACACTCACTATAATGAGGCACATGCTCAAACCAGAAATATCATGGAGTATGTGTTTGGGCTGCTGAAGTCACAGTTCCAGTGCTTAGATACATCTGGGGAAGCCCTGCTGTACAATCCACACATATGTACTGAAATATGCACTGTATGTGCCATGCTACACAACATCATGCTGAGAAAATGGCTTCAGCAGGATCAACAAGGGGAAGGGGCACACATTCCACCACTAATGACAAGGTCACCACAGCCACATACAGGTGGGGAGTCAGAGGGGGAGCAAGCAGCTGCTGTGGGTGTAGGCAGACATAGGTGTGCTCATTATGCCTTCACATTGGCTAAGAGACAATGCATAGCACACTCACTCACCACCTAAGGGGATAAAACCTTCCTCCTATGCACAAACATATAGTAACATTGATGCCAGACAGTGCTCATAACCTTTACTTGCCCATGTAATGGCTGTGTACTGCTAGCATCAGCCAGAGTCAGCCCTGAACTAAAATTGTTGCAACTGCTGGATTTACAAGGTAAGTGTTGAACCTGGAGTATATTGTGTAATAATATGAATGACTGGCATATCCTTGCATATTGTTACTTGGTAGTGTAAGCAATTAAAAGGTGGGTGATTAATACAGAAATAACCTTAACATGTGACAGTAGAGAATTATGTGACTTGTATATGCCCATTATTAAGTAGTAGGTCTCGGGCATCAAAGATTCACACAGTCATACGTCTCATAAGTACTGATGGTCACCGAATGCCCTCAGTTTAGCACCTTAAGTTTGTACTGGAAAATCATTAAAGAGAGAAGTTAAAAACTAATAAGACACATTCCAATTTCAGACTTTGCAACTCTCACATGATCATTAGCAATACTGAAGCAAAAAAAGTTTGATGCTATCAACTGCCTAACTTTCTAAGACCAATATAAGTCAAAGATACAATTACCAATTCAACATCACAAATGCAGACATGCTATGCACTAAGTCAGCTATGCACCCTGAGCATCAGACACAAAGTTTATGTATCCATGAATCCAAAAGATAGAAAATAGGGATATGGCACAGTTATCACTTGCACAGGGTTTTGTGTTGGGGGAACAGGAAGCCTAGGCTGACATGAAAGGTCAGTGAGTGGGTGTGAGTAAGAAAAAGAAGCAGGCAGACATTTGGGTAAACTAACAAATGGCCAGTGAGTCAAAATGAGTTTTAAGCTTCATGGCTGAACCATGTAACTGGTGTGTGTGTCTGTATGGGTCCTCCAGGTGAAATTGGTGTGTGAGTGTCTGCATGAACACAGACAAGCTTTGTGCTAGCTCTTCATCCTGGTATGTCAGGCAGATGTGAGCCATACATAGTAGAGGTGGCAGTTCATCACTGTCATACCTGACCATGAAAACTGGCTCTGCCAGGAGTTGCACTGGCACATCCATGCCCATGGTCAGATGCACTGCTGCTACCTGAATGTGACTGATGTCTGCTGGATGAGCTCCCCTCAAAAGGACACACAGGACTATGACCCCATGGCCTGCCACATCTGAGTGTGAACAGCTCAACCACTGACAGACAACTGGATGTACTACCTCTATGGGACTGTGATTGGGCACGGCCACATCAGCTAACAGCAGATGATGTGGGTGACCTACATCCACGAGGATGCTGTCTCCATCTCAGCAGACATTCAATCACAGACACCGCCCATTCCAATGTGTCATTCATCAGATCCATTGACTCGGTAACATTGTGGAGGCAGTCACGCATGTCAGCCTGTGCCACATATACAACCATAAGCATTTCTCTGGAGGATATATGGGAACATGCCTGTGTCTCTATGACAGCCCTAAACATACATTGAGTGGCACAGAAAGAGGCACCTGTTTCAAGTAGAGGATGGACAGCAGGCCTCCTCTGAGCAGCCCTGTCAACCTTCCTGCATGGCACCTTGCCCACACTTTGTCGATGGACAGAGTCAACAGGCACTGAAGCCCCAGTAACCACACTTCCCTGATCGATTCTTTCACCCTCCACCTGTCCAATATCTGATGGCTCACTGGAATGGGTAGGCATAGGCCTACTGGCTGTGTCCAATGGAACTACAGGAGATGGCTGTATGTCAACCTCAGTGTTAGATTCAACCTCTGCACCCCTCAACTCTGCCTCTGTTTGGTCACCATCATCATCAAAGTCTGATGATATTCTGACATCAAGTGGTAGAAGTCCTACACTTCCACTGTCAGAATCACCTGTGATAATAAACAACAAACACAAGAAAAAATTAATACCTATGCTACTATAGTCCAACAAAATAATAGTGGTGCTACTAGTGCAGACAGTACAGCAATACACACAACAGTCCTGACACCAACATCACAAACTAAACATTTCTTTGAACTGTTCATCAGTATTGTCAGAAAAATGTTTGACTTACCATGTACAGATGATAGTAGGCTCCCTGTGCTGGAAAGGTAAGGACAATATCATCACAATTAACAGTAACACAGGGGGTAAAACTTTTGCCATTCAGATGTATATTAACAGGAGTATAAGGAGATGAGGTGTATGGCAAAGAGAGAGGTGGCAGAGGCTAAGGATAAGGCATATGAAGAGTTGTATGAAAGGTTGGACACTAAGGAGGGAGAAAAGGACCTGTACCGATTGGCTAGACAGAGGGACCGAGCTAGGAAAGATGTGCAGCAGGTAAAGGTGATAAAGGATAATGAGGGAAACATACTCACAAGCGGGGAGAGTGTGTTGAGGAGACGGAAAGAGTACTTTGAGGGGTTGATGAATGAAGAGAATGAGAGGGAGAGAAGGTTGGATGATGTAGGGATAGTGAATCATGAAGTACAATGGATTAGCAAGGAGGAAGTAAGGATAGCTATGAAGAGAATGAAGAATGGAAAGTCTGTTGGCCCAGATGACATACCTGTGGAAGCATGGAGGTGTTTAGGTGAAATGGCAGTGGAGTTTTTAACCAGATTGTTTAATGAAATCTTGGAAAGTGAGAGGATGCCTGAGGAATGGAGAAAAAGTGTTTTGATACCGATTTTTAAGAATAAGGGTGATGTGCAGAGCTGTAGTAACTACAGAAGGATTAAATTGATCAGTCACAGCATGAAGTTATGGGAAAGAGTAGTGGAAGCTAGGTTAAGAAGGGATGTGATGATTAGTGAATAGCAGTATGGTTTCATGCCGGGAAAGAGCACTACAGATGTGATGTTTGCTCTGAGAGTGTTGATGGAGAAGTACAGAGAATGTCAGAAGGAGTTGCATTGTGTTTTTGTAGACTTGGAGAAAGCATATGACAGGGTGCCTAGATAGGAGTTGTGGTACTGTATGAGGAAGTCAGGAGTGTCAGAGAAGTATGTAAGAGTGGTACAGGATATGTACGAGGGTAGTGTGACAGCGGTGAGGTCTGCGGTGGGAGTGACAGATGCGTTTAAGGTGGAGGTGGAGTTACATAAAGGATCAGCTCTGAGCCCTTTCTTATTTGCAATGGTGATGGACAGGTTGACAGACGAGATCAGACAGGAGTCCCCATGGGCTATGATGTTTGCAGATGACATTGTGATCTGTAGTGAGAGTAGGGAACAGGTGGAGGAGACCCTGGAGAGATGGAGATATGCTCTAGAGAGAAGAGGAATGAAGGTCAGCAGGACTAAGACTCAATATATGTGTGTGAATGAGAGGGAGGATAGAGGAATGGTTAGGATGCAAGGAGTAGAGGTGGCGAAGGTGGATGAGTTTAAATACTTGGGGTCAATAGTTCAGAGTAACGGTGAGTGTGGAAGAGAGGTGAAGAAGAGAGTGCAGGCAGGATGGAGTGGGTGGAGAAGAGTGTCAGGAGTGATTTGTGACAGACGAGTACCTGTAAGAGTGAAAGGGAAGGTCTACAAGAGGGTAGTGGGACCAGCTATGTTATATGGGTTGGAGACAGTGGCATTGACAAAAAGGCAGGAGTTTGAGCTGGATGTGGCAGAGGTAAAGATGTTAAGATTTGCACTGGATGTGACGAGGGTGGACAGGATTAGGAATAAGTATATTAGAGGGTCAGCCCAGGTTGGAAGGTTTGGAGACAAAGACAGAGGCAAGATTATGTTGGTTTGGACATGTGCTGAGAAGGGATGCGGAGTATATTGGGAAAAAGATGCTAAGGATGAAGCTACCAGGTAACAGGAAAAGAGGAAGGCCTAAGATAAGGTTTATGGATGTGGTGAGAGAGGACATGCAGGTGGTTGGTGTGACAGAGCAAGATGCAGAGAACAGGAAGAAATGGAAACAGGTGATCCGCTGTGGCGACCCCTAATGGGAACAGCCGAAAGAAGATGATGATGATGATATCTATTAACTATACTTTCAACAAGAACTTGGATGACAAGTCCAACCTAAGCACTGTGTGTAATCAGTCAGAATGTGTTGTTAACTGTAACAATCAACAATCCTCCCAGCCAATTTTTTGTTTAGCAGAACTAACGTATGGATGTAAATATTTTACTATACAAGAGTATTTAACAATTGAGATACATAGATACATAAGCCTACCTGGAAGCTCCTCTTGGGATAAACTTGCTGTCCCTGAAACAGTAGCACCAATGTTAATGACATGCTATTCTGCACTTTCCTGGCAGCTGCCTGGATCCCTGACAGTGAATAGGAACTCTTCATTTGCTGTCAGTGGTGGATGTGCAGCAGGCCACCCCCCCCCCCCAATAATCATCCAATCACATGCCACTGCAGCTGCTCATCTCTGTGCAGATGAGATCATGTCAGTGGCCCTATGGCACACTAGATCATATGTCCTACTGTGGCCACCTACTGCATTCATATCTGCAACTGTCTGCTGCCAAATTTGCATTCTGCCTCATATATTTCCCCATCCTATCTCAAGCAGAAAGGCACCATGTTGCCTAAAACCTTCCACAATGACCTGATTCAGGTTCACTGAAGGGTAGTTATGCCTGGGTGCCATAGTCCTAGGTGCCCTAATACACAACAGAAGGATAATGTGCAAGCAATAATGCTCAACAGAGTGTGTGTTAATGTTTAATTAATGCCTGCCAGTCGTGTTATGAGGCCTGACGTCACAGGCGGAGGGCCTCTACACCCCTGAAAGAGCGTGAATTACACATTAACACACACCTTGGAGGGCATTATTGTGCTTACAGAATGGGCTCTCTATAAAATTGTTGTGTTTTACTTATTTATTTTTTTAAGTTCTATATTTTTTTTTATATATTTTTATAGTTCCACCGCCTAATGTTTCAAACTTCCTGTAGTATATGTTATTGGTGTGAGAGGAAGCATTTTACATCCAAAATATAACACTTTAAAAACATCTTGGTATTTTATTTTTTGGTCCCTTACTCCCAAAATGTTTGGTTTATTGCCAGTCATTTAAGAGAGAAGTTACTAAATAATGACATATATTTGAGTTTCAGAGTTTGATTTCCTTCAGAAAATTCATGCTAACAAATCCTTTATTTAAGCAAGTTTATAATGTTGTAAGAGCAATAATTAAAATCTGTTCTTTTTGAGCCTTTGTTCCTTTTATTTGAGGCTTTATCCTGATTTCCTCAGCCGAAGGGTCCAGAGGTATACAAACTTCTTTGCTACTGCCAGTGGTAGATCTTACTCACACACACACACACACACACACACACACACACACACACACACACACACACCTCTACTTCAGAAAATGCATGCTAACATAAATCACTTAAAATCTGTTCGTATTTTGAGCCATTGTGAAATTTATTTTAGGCTTATCCAGATACCTTGATCTAAGAGCATACCTCTCAATAGTACATATTTTTGCAGAATGCCCAGATTTTTGTCTCACATTTTCACTCTGTTCTTCATAAAAAATGTGTTTTTTTACAAACCACTGGGATGATCTAAAGATTAAAGTCACTAAATAATGACATGCAATTTGAATTTCAGATTTCATATCCTTCAGAAAATACATGCTAACAAAAATCCTGTAATTCTAGAAACTTTCTAAGTTTATGAGTATTATTTAAAATGTATCCCTATTTCTTAGCATGTCCCCCATTATGTTAGGCTTTGTCCAGATTTCTTGTGCTAATAGGTTGAGAACTATGTCCGAGGTCGAGAGGTACACAAAACCGCTGCTACTGCCATGGGACTACTACATTGCTTTCACACTTTGCTCTTCTGTCTTTCATGCATGCACATGCACAAACACACATACACACACACACACACACACACACGCACACACACACACGCACACACGCACACACGCACACACACACGCACAGATATAAAATCATACAGCTTCATTCATGCTTCTACAAAAATGCACACATACATTCACACACACACATATATACACACAGTATCTTCTGCTTTGAAGCACACATTCATTAACACCCGCAGACAGAAACATAAACACACATACACACTTTTTTCTGTTTCACTCAATTGATCTCTTTCTTACTCTCATACACGCATACACTCTCACATACATGCTTTATTTTGATTTTTTTTTATTTTTTATTTTACACTTGCTAAACAGCAGAAGCACTTCTTAGCAAGTGTAAAATAATGACTAGCTCACTCTCACTTCCACTGACATGCAAACATACACTTACACACAGACATAAACACAAATATTTTTTTTCACATTTTATACTTGCTAAACAGCAAAAGTGCTGCTTAGTGAGTGTAAAATAATAAAAAAAGCTCTGAATCCAACTGTAAAATACTTTAATGATGAATGAAACTTTTGAATCCACAAGATTCATTCTCAACCCAACATGTTGCATTGAGAAACAATCTTGTGGATTCAAACGCTTCATCATTAAAGTGTTTTACGGTTGGACTAGCTTTTTCTTTTATTGGATTGACTTTTGCTTGTTGGGGTTCATTTGGCTGCCTGTTAGAGTTTTTGCTTTGCTTGCGAGTGTAAAATAATGGCGGCCGTTCAGTTTTCACAGTCTGAGCTCCACAGCAGCTTGATATACTGCCATGAAGCGGCAGGCTCATTTTTCAACAGGCATCACTTGTACATTAATACCCTGCTGGAGAACATTCATTCCCGAATGAGGGTGCTGATGTACAGTTTGCACATTCTTTAAACATAAGTATCACATAACTAAAAAATACCTGTTCCCAGATAAAACAGAAAAGGTAACATTTCAGTATTAACCGCTGGAGAAACATAAAACAGTCAGTTGTGTGGATGTAATACATTACATTCGCACACAAAGCAAAGCTGGATGCAAAATAAGGGAGAGCAACAATAGCAACATATCCTTGTTTGTGCCAAAACAGAAATGCACCTTTGTTCCCCCACCCCCAAAAGAACAGGCAAATAACAAATGTTGCTAACAAACCATTAGTGAAATGCTAAAAGTGCTAGCAAATGAACTGTCCCTGAAACATGCACACATATTTAACTCAGAACATTGCATTTTAAGCTATTGCCAATCATGTATACATCTGAAATACCCTGACAAACATGCCCATGTCATCAGTACTCTTCTAAGTAATGCATACAAATAACAGTAACATTTGCTAATTAATATATATATATATATGAAACAGATTTTTCTTAATGACATTTCAGCATCTGCAGTATATAGCTGAAAAATGCAAGTATACCTTCTCAAATTCAGTAGTCTTCTGTGCAGATATATCTCAACGTAATAGCCTCATCTGTGATCTCCATATAAACAATTCTCCTCACCTTCAGGTTCCTAGCTACATGGTTGCCTTTTTATGGTGTAGATTCAGTGCTGTCAGCATGGTGAATATGCAAATGAGGTGTAAACTCATTAGAATTGCTGAATGCCAAATGCTTGGCTCTGTGTTTCAGATGTAAACATAGTGCAGGCACTCCCTCGGTGTTTGTTGCTAATAGATTGCAACTGTGAATGATTACTGGTAGGGAGAAGGAAAACACAACAGCAATGCAGAATTCCCTACCCCCAGTGGGTGTGTCAGGTTAGACTTACAAAGTGTATAGAAGTAATTTTATCACGGCTGGAAATGTAAGTTAGCAGCACACAAGTCACAGGTTCTGTTTATTAACATCCAATCACCACTTCATTTGTTGACAACTGTATATTATTGCCATTTGACATCGTATTCAACCAAAGCCTGAGCACTGGCTTCATCCCAGCTGAATGGAAGACAGTCACTGTTATCCCCTACACAAAGGTGGAGCATCCACTGAGTCAGGCAATTATAGGTCCTTCAGCCTAGCTAGCTTGATATTCAAGGCCATGGAATGCATTATCATGGACCTTATAAATAAAGACATTGGCAACCTCCAAACACTTGACCCCCACACAGTTTGGTTTTGTCAAAGGGAGATCATGCTTGTTAAACTTGGTTGACTTCTTTGAATCAGTCAACAAAGCCATGGATGAGGGGAAGATGATGCATGCCACCTACCTTGACCTAGCCAAAGCCTTTGACACTATTCCACACTTGAGCATAATAGATAAACTCTCCCAGCTAGGCATCAATCCATATGTTACCAGATGGGTAGCTAACTGGCTCACTGATAGAGTCCACTCAGTCAAAGTAGGGGAAGCCACCTCTAATAGTAGAGCCATAATGAGTGGTGTACCCCAAGGGGCCTCTACTGTTTGGGATATACATTCTGAGATACAAGCCAAAATCAAGGGTCTGTAGTTGACCAAGTTTGCAGATGACTGCAAGCTGGGCGCTCTCTTTCCACTAGAGATGTGAACATCCTCCAAGACGGCCTTACCCAAACTAATGACTGGTGCCAGAAGCATTTATTTATTTATTTGCATTTGTTTACCTGGATAATCCACTGGGCCAAAAAGTGCCCATTTTAAGTGGAGGCCCGGGCAGAAAAGCTCCACATATAAAAGGAATTTAAATACAATCACATTTTCTACATACACAGAGAGATAACTTAAAAAAAAACAGAAATACAATCTTATCATAAATTTCTAGCTAGAATAACAAAGGCAGTATACATTATATACAAAATATACAAAGTGCAATATATCATCTGCTTTGGATACTGTAGAGTGAAGACAGCAAAAGATAGCTGCATAACTGTTAAGTAGAGGGGAGAAAAAAATTTAGTGAGATCAGGTGGGGGAAGATGCTCTGCCTGTCTGAAGCATGGCCTCAAACTGAATGCCAAGAAATGCATCATTAGCCCCTTTGGGAAAAATGTCATCCCCACTAATTATCACATTAATAACAATGTACTAAGCATGCAATCAGCCATGAGGGACTTGGGCACCCAGGTTGATAGCAACCTGACTTTTGACCACCACATTGCCTCCATTATTTGAAAGGCTTTCTACATGGCCCACCTCATAAATAAGGATATTTCATCCAGTAACCAGGAGGTCATAACATCCCTGTACTCCTCCCTTATCAGACTCATTATCGAGTATAATGCCCCCTTTGGCATGTAGCAGTTGGAGAGAACACAGAGGTTCCTGACCAGGAAAATTCAGGGTCTCAAACACTTATCTTATACAGATAGACTAAAATCCCTGTCCCTCTACTCAGTCTCATACAGACTTCTCAGAAGTGACCTGCATCTGGCATACAGCGCCATTTCAGACCCAGCCTTGATGGAGTTGCTGCATATCTGTAAGACAAACTCCACTCATGCAACCAGCATGCAAGTCCTTAATCTGGTCTGTGACATTAATAGAACTTGTTGGTGGGATTGATTTGTGTCCCAAAGACTCCCCCATCTGTGGAATAGACTGCCTCTCCATGTCAAGCAGAGTACCTCTCTAGCCCTCTTTAAGAGGATCCTGGATGACTGGATGGGAAACAGAAAATATACCCCTGGGATCCCACCTGTGTCCCTGTTGGACAGGGGAAACAGGTGCTGATTTTGAGGAAACATGGGCAAAATTCTTGGCTAGGCTTATAAGGGCCTCTGGGCCAATAACCTAGTATCATCCGATGAACCTATGAACCTATTTAATACCCTCGTGCATTTTAAGGATAAGGATATTGAATGTCTTAGAGACTTCATGTCTCAGATTACTGATCAGGTAAGACATGAATGAGCAAGAAACACAGAGAGGTAAAACAGAACTGCATTTTTGCAAACAATAGGCATAAATGGTTGTGTGATCACTCAGTGTACTGCATCTGAAATTTATACATGTACAAATAACTGTTATGTGGTTTCTTAGTACTGTGGATGATGCTGCAGTTGGTTGTATGCAGAATGATTTCAGTTCCCTGCTGCAAAGCTGTTTCTGTGGCAAAGGGGGATAAGGTACACTTACTGTGTTCTGAAGGTTTAATGGAGTGAGAGTTCAAATCTAGACCTATGTAGAAATATTTCATGTGTACTAGCAAGCAAACATTATGTAGTGTTTATTTCATAGATTGCTTTTCTTGCTTTTCTTTATAGGTTCATAGGTTCATAGGTGTGTACTAGGCTAATGGACCTGGAGCCTTTGCAAGCCTAGCCCATAGGATTACCATGGGATCATGCCACCCAACATTAGTTCCTAGTGCCTGTGTTGAGTAGAGCCACTGGAGTGATCCCCGGGTGAATTTTCTCTTTCCCATCCACTCATCAAGATTTCTCTTGAAGAGGGCCAGTGAGGTGCTCTGCTTGACATATATGGGAAGTCTATTTCATAGCATGGGCAGTCTCTGGGTTATGAACCTGTCCCTATAGCATGTTCTGTTGATTGTGGTAATGAGGTTGAGGTCTCTGGAGAGTGTGGTGTGGAGGGATTGGGATTTCTTTAGATGTAGCATTTCTAACAGAGCTGGGTCAGATATGGCTTTGTAAGTCAAGCAGAGATCGCCTCTAAGTAGGTGATATGAGACTGAGAATAGTTGGAGTTTTTGAGTCTGCCCTTATAGGACAAGTGTTTAAGGCCTAGAATCCTTTTTGTGAGGTACTTTTGCAGCCTCTCCAGTTGTTGCAGGTGTCTAGTGAGGTACATGCCAAATGGGGTGCTGTACTCGATGATTGGCCTAATGAGGGAAGAGTAGAGGGAGACAATGACCTCTTTCTTCCTGGATGCAAAACCCTTAGTAATGAGATGTGCACGTAGAAGGACTTTCTGACCACAGTGGCAATGTGGTGGTCAAAAGAGAGGTTGCTGCCAACCTGTGTTCCCAGATCTCTTATAATGCCTTCTGCGTTCAGTGGACTACCATCAATGTGGTAATTCAAGGGAACCAGGTATTTCCCAAAGGGGATGAAGACACATTTTTTGGCATTGAGCTTAAGGCAATGTTTCTGACACCAGTCATTGGTCTCATTGAGGCCTTTCTGTAGGATATCAACATCACTTGGGAAGTTAATAATAGCTCCCAAGTTGCAATCATCTGCAAACTTTGTCAGCCAGAGTCCCTTCATGTTGGCCTGGACTTCAGAGAAGTAGATACCAAACAGGAGAGGAGCCAGGATCGAACCCTGTGGGACTCCACTCGTGACTGGTCGGTAGTCTGACTTAGAGTCAGCTACTTTCACACTGTGGGCTCCATCTGTGAGCCATTTTGCAACCCACCTAGTGATATAGGGGTTGATGCCTAGCTTAGTAAGTTTTTCTATGATTATTCCTGAGTGGGAAATGGTATCAAAGGCCTTGGCCAGATCAAGGTAGGCTGTATGAACCACCTTACCTTCATCCACAGCTCTGGTGACTGACTCAAAGAAGTCAACCAAGTTGAGCAGGCATGATCTACCCTTCACAAAACCAAACTGTGTAGGATCCAGAGTTTGGATATTCCCTAGAGCCTTGTTTATTAGGTCCATGATGATGTTTTCCATAACTTTGCATATCAGACTCATCAGGCTAATGGGGCGATAGTTCCCAGGGTCTGTAGTCGCTCCTCCTTTGTGGAGAGGGATGACTGTAGCAGTGCGCCATTTGGTAGGGACAAAGCCTGAGGTGAGGCTGTGATCGAACAGGGCACACAGGTGAGGTGCCAGTTCACTCTGTAGTTCATGTAGAACACAGCCAGGGATACTGTCAGATCCCATAGAAGCTGTATTCTTGGCCTTGGACAGTGCTGTTTTAACCTGTGCAGCAGTAATACTGGGTGCCTGGCAATTTACTGGTATTGTAATGGTCCTTTAGGGGGGAGGGGTAATATCAGCACTGAATCTGTTCACCAGTATATTTGCAATATCTGTTGGCTCAGTATAGGAGATACCATTGTGCAGTAGCTCAGAGCAAATCTGGGTATTGCCATAGAGATTCTTTACATAACTTTAGAAGGCCTTGTGGTTGTCTTTACTATCTGCTGCAATTCTGTTTTCATAGCTAGCTTTAGAGGATTTGATGAGGGATCTCAACCTTTTGCTGAGGCTGATAAGGGAGTTTTTCCAGTCTTGGGATATCACCTTATTTCACATCAGTTTCCTCCTTCTGTTGTAGAGTTTGTTTACTTTTCCCATTTGTCTGTTTCTGTTTTTTTTTTTTTTTTTTTTGAGGGGGGAGTAGTGTTTGTGCCATGTGTGGCTTAGCTCAAACAAGCAAAATGGAGAAAATGAATGTCAGGTTTGGCTGTCCTTATCTCATTTGCATGACACTTAGCAGTGCACAAACCTGAAACAGTGGCCCACTTAGTGCACCTGCAGACAAGGCATCTGTAAAAGTGCAAAGGTCAAAAATGATACATTGTTGCATTTTTTGCTTTCCGTCACTCAATGTCACTTAGCGGCATTGTGCAGTGGCTAGCAAGGTTCTCCAACATCTGCAGTCATTGAACACCTGGTGATAGGATGTAGGCAGACAATAATTGAAAACAGATTTATTCAATTAATTCTGTTGGGCACCGCACAAACATGCTAAGTGACATTGTTCAGTGGTTAACACAGAGAACTTAAGAATGAGTAGGAAATTATGGGAATGTCATGTAACTAGTCCTGTGGCAGCAGGTGTAAGTGTAGGACTGGAGTACAGATGATCCTGGGTTCTAGTACAGGCTATGCAACCTATTTTAATGTTGTGACAGTGCAGTTTACAGCAACGAGCTGTAAAATAGATGTGTTATTTTAATATTCTTGTGGCAACAGGTGTAAATGTAGGACTGCCATACACATGGTTTTGGGTTCTAATACAAAATATTCCAGACATTTGTACTGTTGTTCCACTTCCCATTATATTCACTCTCACTTATAACATTTTAGATAGTGGAGCTGATATGACTTATATGTATGAGGGATAATACACCCTTATTGTGTTTTCAGATGTATGACTGAGGGTGTACTGTCTACTATAGTTATGCAAGTATAATTCCACTATCTGGACTTACATGGTCTTCACAATTACATAACACACATAAACAACTGGATGTATATACAAGAACATTGTCAGGTCACATACATACATGTGTAACACCTCAAACTGTCAGCTGTATTTATGAATGATTCCTGACTATGCCTGAGCAGCACTTCTTCTGTGGCAAATATGTAAAATCAACACTGATGAATAAAATGCTTTGCCACTTATGCCTAGGTTTGAATCCCACACTTTAAAAATCAATTTTATCAGTCTATATATCCAAAAACAAATGTGTCAGGTCATGACATTTATGCTCCCAGTGCATGTCTTCAGACTTAACTCACCTAACCATTACCTTCCAATTTTCAATATATATTTCTAGGCTACATCAGCAGACACCCCTCAAACTAAGGTCAAGTGTCAGATTAACCTATTTCAAGTATTTATTTCTTCCCTGCTTGGCACTGCTGCTCTCCACTTTACATTGTATAAACATGGTCGGGATCATTGCTCATGTTTGCACACTACCAGTAAATGTTATAACTGGAATTGGTGGGAAAGCATAAGTTTCTATTGCTCTAGGTTGGGTGTTAGACATGACCAGAGTTATTGGGGAAGCTGCCCAGTTTAGGGCACAGAGGTTGGGTGTCCAGAAGTCCAGAATATTTATTGCATTCCTGGTAGAGCACCAAAACCAAAGGCTTCTGCAGGGAGATTGTTCTGGCTCCCAGAACAAGTCTGAGGAATGGAGTAGTTTGGTTCAGACTGTATCCGATGCTACTGGCATCCTGCACACTGATGAATAGTGGAGCCATCATTTTAATGACCTACAGAGGCACAAAAGGGATATCTTCAACCATTCATTGACTGAATTTGAGACTGCAGACATCCCACAGCTGTGTAAGTATGATAATAAGAGAGTATTTGCAATACTGAGAAAGCTAAATATAGGCAAGACTGGTATACATAATGCTCATCTATTCATTTCTGTTCTTTCCCCAGCTAATGCCAACAAGAGTTTAATAGACAGGCTCATGCTGCTGGAATAGAGAGACTATGGGAAGTAAGTTGTATGTGTGCAGCACAAAAGAAGTATTAGTATAGCTTTAAAAGTTAAAGATAGATATTTGTTTTTTTTATGCAGTTGTAGCAAATTGAGCATGCATATCCTAACTGTAAAAGCAAGTATGCATGCATTAGTCTGTAGCACAAACCAAATTTAGGAGTCAAATATAAGACTGTGGTCAGAGGTTCTGGGATCAAATACCACAAGTTACAACTATACAGTACTGCATTTCTTTAATAAATTAAACTCTATATAAGTGGCACAAATGCCCCGCTGTTTACTGTAATCTGTATAATTAGAGCATGCATATCTGTAATATATGCACATTTCAAGGATTACTTTCAGCAATCTGTAGTTATAGTGTGCATTTGTTAGAACATATAAATATAATACTTGAGATAAAATAGTTGTGTAATTGTGTTAATGCATTGTATGTCACATATCCATCCAACCATCCTCAACCCTTTTTTTCCCATTTTGCACATGGAGTTGGGGTGTCACTTCTGCAATAACAATCATCTCAATCCAAGGTTATTTTATCTCTTTTTTTCTTTAAGTTGAACTCTTATCTCTCTTTTTTCATTTTATGTGCCGTCAAAGTAGATTAGCCTACCTCTGCTCTACTGGCTCCAGCACAGATGCCCAACATGTCTTTGAACCAACCTGACAGCACTGTCTCTGCTGTCCCTGCACTACCTATGCCCTTAGATAGTAATTCCCTGGCAGCTGGTGCAGTGGTAACCTCTGGGAGCAGTGGCAGAAGTGGGAATTTCACCATGCCAGGATTGGTGCATAGTGTCTTGCACTGCACAATTGGTGTATGCCTAACCTGGATGGAGAGGCTGCTCTCCATCATGGTATGTAGGAGAAGAAGATGTCAAGCACTCCAGTTTCCAGCAGAGTAAGGGGACAGTGATGACAGTCCAGTGGGTAATGTCTCAATTCTCACTGTCTCCGTCTTTGATGGGCATGAGCCTGTGGTGTCCCCTCCCTCACCTCAATCATGGTGTCCTCCAAGCTTTTGTGCCCCTCACCATCCCTTTCTTGTGTCTTGCTTTTCTTGTTGGTTTGCATTTGCTTCCTCGCCTACCCTACTTACCTGACCCAGAAATACCTAAATCTCTTACCCAGCATTCCCCTTTTACCGAATTAAAAAAAATGGGCACCTGTCCCACAAAAAAAATATTGTCCCATACATGGTTCTCCATTTCACACATGTGTCTTCTTGACACACTTGATTCAGTCTAACTGGCTATACAACATTATTACATTGTTATTATCCCTCTCTCTGGTGGTGACAGTCCTAATTCAACTAATATTCTGCACATATTATCAGATTTTACTGTTGAAGAAAAGGGTAGCTTTGTTTTTTTTACTACCACCCTTCTGCACTTTACTGTATTGCTGTCCATTTGTTCTTCCCCCTGCTTGTTCCCCATTTCACCACTTTCCTATCTACCCCATTTTAACACCTATAATCTGGTCAAAAAATTGAAACACACACAACACATATAAGTACCAGAAAAAACATTAGATTCCTTCACTTTTTGGCCTGTATGTTTGCGGGGAGTTTGGCATTACTCACCAATGTCAAGTGATAGTGAGCAGCCCTACAATGCTGCGGTTACCTCTGGGCAATGCTGCTTAACCCCACTGTGCTATGTTAACACACAGCAACACATGTATTATAAAGAATTAATGTCATAGCATTATTGCTGTTTATTTAAAAGTATTAGTTTCTCCAGGATTTGAACCCAGTATCATCTGGGCTCAAAAAGAAATCTGTCAGTACATTTACACCTGCTGCCATAGAATCAGCTAAGCAGCAGATGCATTTCATAGACTCAGCACTAACTCTCAGACTTTTAGTAATGCGGCTCGGATTTGTGCACTTCTTAACTATGCCCAAACAGACAAAGTAATAGAAATGTGCATCTCACATGCACAAACACTTTGCCAACTGTTGCTCAAACACATTGCTTGCCATTGTGCTATGCAAAGTAAATATTAGTATGTATTAGTGCTGTTTACTTTCCATTTACTCTTTATGCCATGAAACTAGATGTGGAAATATAGCAAACTGAAGGCCCTATTTAAAAATATGTCACACATATTTAGAATGCAGACATGTGTTGTCTCCCCCATGCACTGTAACCCTGGTGTCTCAGTGCTTTTTCACACATATATCAACTGCACTACATAAATCAAAGTCAAATGTTGTGTGATATGCAATGCATGTCAATCTGGTAACATGCATAACTAGAACTATCTTCTCAATTGAACATACCTACACATCTATCAACTGACTCTGGTGTGAAGAAATTAGACACTATTTGTGCTACCATGTCTGGCTGCGTTTTTCTACATAATTTTAGATTAACCTGTGTCTTATATGCCATCATGACCAGGTATGATATTGTAAATAAGTTCTTACTTGTTGATTTATAATCTGTTTGTATAGAATGTTTTAAA
Source organism: Protopterus annectens (assembly GCF_019279795.1). Lineage (NCBI taxonomy): Eukaryota > Metazoa > Chordata > Ceratodontiformes > Protopteridae > Protopterus > Protopterus annectens. The sequence goes on along the minus strand of NC_056730.1, from coordinate 649,244,526 downwards.
GACTTGAACAGTGTCCTTTTACATTTCTAACTGCATATGTTTGTGAAGAAAGATTCTAAAGGCAAACTATCTCAGACTCAGCTGATTAGCAGATGATGTCATCAGAATATTTACAGTTGCTATGTGTTACTGTCCGAAGCTGAAAGACAGGAAGTAACTTTTAGAAAAACAACTGTTGGTTGATTTTCAAAATATGAAATGAAAATTAGAACTGGAACAGTTGACAGGCTAGTCTATAAAACAGCCTGCTGAAGTCAGTTTTCAGTTGCCAGAAGTCATTTCCTAGAAGTCAGTTGCCAGTTGTCACAGATGTACTCTGCAGTGGATATCCAAAAGTATTCACCAGGAACTGTAAGCCTGCCTTTGCTCTGTTGTAGTAATTTAGTTTAGATCAGGTACAGTGTTTTTTAGACAGACTGGAAAATTGTAACTAATCAGTTAGATCAGTTAGAGTTTTTCTATATATTGGATTTCTATCCTACAATATTGATTTCAGTTTCTTGGTGATTGAGCTCTGTTTATTTATTGGAAATTATTGTTTAATATTTTTAATCATTTTTCCTCAGTATTAAATATTTTTATTAACTTACAACATGGTTGGTCAATCAGTGTTTTTCTTTGGTGATTTGAGAGTGTATATACTTGCCTTGATAACTTCCCAGGCCACTCCAAAAGCCTGACTGCTTAGGTAATTTGCTACTATTTGTTTTAATATTTAAGTTTCATAATTGGACACCTCTTTAGAAGGGCATGAAGACTCTGATTGGCGGCAATGCTTTACCTTATTATTTTAGGGAAGGGACACAGCTGGAAATCAGTGTCAGGCTTTCCCCAGAAGTGTTTGGATGTGTGAAATTTAATTTATTTAAGTGTGACTTTGTCAAATGTCTTAAACTGGGACACACTGCTCTAAAGTGTGTAATAAGGAGTTATATTAGGGATGGACACAAGTATACAGTCCAGTCCCAGGCTATAAATCATGTTCCTGTTGTGCTGTTAGGGGAAATTTGTGAAATATTACTCCTGTTTAAGTGATAGTTTCACATTGGAGTCAGTAATGAGGACTGAAGCTCCTTATTCACTAAACCAGGATAGTGAGAGATGTTACATTATTTGGTGGCAGTTCAGTGGGATATTGTCTGGACATCACATTTACTGGTGCCAGCAGTGGGGGATTTTTAATTGGACTTCAGTAGCCCATTGGTAGTTGTCAGTAAGATGTGCACTCTCAACAGCCACAAAGTAAACAAGCAGAATCTCAGTCCACCACAGTTTTATTTATTTGTAGTAAGTTAGTCAGGGATAGCAGGCAAAGATGTCAGCTATAATAAGCTGAAAAAGAAACAGTTGGCCAAGAAGTGTGAAGCATGAGGACTGGTGCATGCCAACTTGACTAAGGAAGCAATGGTTTCAGCCTTAGTTGCAGCTTCGGCTCAGACCAGCCATTTGGAGGATATCCAGTTTGGCACTGGGGATGTGCAGCCTGCCAAGACAGGACAATGTACCTTTTCTTTGGAGGACCTGAGAATCCATCAAGAGTTAAGGATACTGGAAATGGAGGCTGAAGAAAGGGAGTAGCAGCACCAATATGAACTGCAGGCTGAAGAGAAGCAGTGTCAATATGCACTACAAGCCACCATGACTGGAGACTGAAGAGACACTGCATCTGGAAGCCAAACAACGGAAAACTGAAGAGAGACTGTGCCTGGAAGCCCAACAACTGGAGGCCAAACATCTTGAACTGGAATCAGCAGAGAAACGGAGGCATTTAGAATCCAAGGAAAATGAGAGACAGCAGCAGCATGAAGTAGAACTTATTACCCATCAAGAGGGAAATTGAGGCAATGGGGAAGGGAATAACAAGACCCCAGAAGCTGTAAAGGTCAGTAAGCTTTTTCCTCAATACAAGGATGGGGATGACTTTGATAGTTTTATTCATATATTTGAGAGGGTATGCAAACAGTGTAACATTGACCGTGAGCTCTGGGTTCAGCTCCTGACCCCCCTACACTATGGTAAAGCTGTTCAGGCTATGCCAGAACTGTCTGATATAGATTGTTTGAATCATGTTAAAGTTAAGAACTGTCTTCTAGATTGTTTTAAACTAACACCTGAATCTTGTAGAAAAAAGTTTCATAGACATAGACGCAAGGCAGATGAAACAGTACGTGATTATATTGCTGATTTAAGTACTTACTTTCACACATGGGTGAGTGGGTGTCAGGTCACCTGTTCTGAGGGACTGGCAGACCTTTGGTGAGGGAACAAGCCCTTAGTACTTTACCTGATGACATGAGAATCTGGTTAGCAGATAGACAGTGTAACTCTGCTGAGGAGTTGGGGAGAAAAGGGGATCACTACTTAGCAAGCAGAGCACCAATGCATATGAAAGGGATACCCAAGGTTGCACATGGATGTAAGGGAATCCATGGGGAGGCAGTCTAAACCACTCCAACAGAGTACACTAGTAACAGGAGAAACTACTAGTCCAAATACACAGGCAGGGATTAGATGTTTCAAGTGTAACCAGAGAGGCCACATAGCAGTTAAATGTCCATTGAGGCAAGGTGAGAAACAGAAGGTGAGGGAGCCAGCAAGTGGTGATGCTAAACTGCCAATGGTAAGTTGTTTGAAAACAATAGTGGTGCTAATCTGTCACCAAAATGTATATCCTATCTTAGTAGATGGTAAACAGGTTACTGCTAAGGGAGACACAGCTTCTGATATAACCATTGTGAAGCCTACAGTGGTTAGAGAAGAGCAGTACTTGCTTGGACAGTCCATTCATTTAGAACTTTAGGGGGACCTCATTCCAAATTCCTTTGGCTAGGGTTCATCTTGACTGGGACGGTGGAAGAGGAAGCAAGCAGGTAGGTGTGCTTGATGATATTCCTGCAGATGTCCTGATTGGGAATGGCTTTGATGATTGAGTACCTTGTGTACATACAGTGACATGCACTTGGAGACAGGCATGTAGGTCCAGTAGCCTTGGGGGTACCCAGACAGATTTCATACCTGAAGCTGGGACTGGTGTGGTGGCTGTTTCAGAGAAGGCGCTGTCTTGTAGTAGTAAGCCAGAAAGTGAGCCACAGCTGCTGGGAGGTATGGTGACTGCAAGGACAGAGGTGAGTGATACTATCCACAGTGACAGTTAGGTACAGCTGTCAGAAGTTACAAGCTGCCTGCAGAGGTGGAGCTTAGGAGAGTCACAAAGGTTGAGTTGAGAAAGGCTCAACTTACGGAGCCTACATTACAAAGCTTAAGGGAGATGACTAATGAAGCACCTGAGGCTCAAGGAAGAGGGGAGTCTGTATATGGGAACAAAGGTTTGTATAAAGGGTGGACTCCTGGAGGTGGGCTAGAAGGTGAGGTAGAATGGCAGTTGGTAAAGCCTAGAGCCTACTGTCTGGCACTTCTTGTTATAGTCCCTAATATTCTTTGTGCAGGTGATATTGAGGCAGAGAAGGAAGGTTTGCTGTATAGAAAGTGGACTCCTAAGGAAGGGCTGGAAGATGAGGTAGTGTGGCAATTGGTAGACCCTAGAGTCTACTGTCTGCCACTTTTAGCTATAGTACCTAAAATTCCTTTTGCAGGTGATATTGATGTAGAAAAAGTGGCAAATGCTTTGCTAGAAATTTTCAGCAGGGTAGGTTTTCCAAGGGGGATACTGATTGACCAAGTTGCCAACTTCATGTCAGACCTGCTGACTTGTTTGTGGAAGTATTGTGGGATGAAATAGGCAAAGAACACCCCCTACTATCCCCAGACTAATGGTCTTGTGGAGATGTTAAACTCTAGATTAAAGACTATGCTATGGGTATTTGCAGACCAGTTTAAAGGGCAAAGTTAGCCATTAAACCCAGTAAGTGTCAGGTGGGTATGGTAGAAGTCACTTACTTAGGACACAGAGTGGGGAGTGGTAAGATTAGACCAGAACCTGTCAAAGTGGAAGCTACTCAAGCATAGCCAGTTCCTGTTACTAAAAAGCAAGTGAGAGCATTTCTAGGCATAGCAGGGTATTGTGGAAAATGTGTGCCCAGTTATGGTGCAATGGCTGCACCCCTTACTGACCCTTACTGAAAAATAAACCAGATGAGGTAGTGTGGGCCACAGATTGTGAACAAGCATTCTAAAAACCTAAGGAAATTATGGGAGGAACCCCCTGTGTTGGTCAGCCCAGATTATAGTAAATAATTTGTTGTGCAAGTAGATGCATCAAATTGTGGGGTGGGGGCTGTGCTCAAACAAGTTTCCTCAATAGGAGACGAACACTGCAGTGGGGTTAATAATACCAATTCAAATGAATTGCCCAGGAGAGGAGTGGGTTGATATTCCCAGACAGACCCATTTTTCTCAAGCTTAGTTTTTCAAGGGTCACTTGAAAACCATGCTTGAGTCATGGGGGGTTGTGAAGAAATTAGACGCTGTTATTTGTGCTAGCATGACTGGCTGGGTTTTTCTACATAATTTGAGATTAACCTGTGTATTATATGCCATCATGACTAGCTATGATATTGTAAATAAGTTCTTACACATTGATTTATAATCTGTTTTTACAAAATGTTTTAAAGACTTGAACAGTGTCCTTTTAAATTTCTAACTGTGCATGTTTGTGAAGAAAGATTCTAAAGGCAAACTGTCTCAGATTCAGCTGATCAGCAGATGATGTCATTGGAATGTTGACAGTTGCTATGTGTTACTGTCAGAAGCTGAAAGATAGGAAGGAACTTTTAGAAAACAGCTGTTGGTTGATGTTCAAACTATGAAATGAAAATTAGAACTGGAAGAGTTGACAGTTAGGCTAGTCTATAAAAGAGCCTGCTGAAGACAGTTGTCAGTTGCCAGAAGTCAGGTGTCAGTTTTTACTGATGTACTGTACAGTGAATACACAAAAGGACTCACCAAGAGCTGTAAGTCTGCCTTTGCTCTGTTGTAGTAATTTAGTTTAGATCAGGGACAGCGTTCCTTAATCAGATAGGAAAATCACAACTAATCAGTTAGATCAGTTAGAGCTTTTCTAAATGTTAGATTTCTATCCTACAGTATTGATTTCATTTTCCTGGTGATTGAGCTGCTTGTTTATTGGAAATTACTGTTTTATATTTTTAATAGTTTTTTTCTCAGTATTAAATACTTTTTATTAACTTACTTTGTGACTGGTCGATCTGTGTTTTTCCTTAGTGATTTGAGAGTGCTTATACTTTAACTTCCTGGGCCACTCTGAAAGCCTGGCTGATTAGGTCATTGGCTACTTTCTTTTAATATTTAATTTTCATAATTGGATGCCACTTTAGAAAGGCATGAAGACTTTATTTTTTGGTGGCAGTGCATTACCTTATTATTTTGGGGAAAGGACACAGCTGGAAATCTGTGTCAGGCTTTACCAGAAGTGTTTGGATGTGTGAGCTTTAATTTATTTAAGTGTGAGTATATCAGAGGTGTTAAACTGAGACACATTGCTCTGAAGTATGTAATAAGGAGTTGCATTAGGAGTGGACAGAAGTATACAGTCCAGTCCCAGGCTATAGAGCATGTTCTTGTTTTGCTCTTAGGGAAAAATTGTGAAATGTTACTCCTGTTTAAGTGATGGTCTCACATTGGAGTCAGTAATTAGGATTGAAGCTCCTTAGTTACTGACCCAGGAAAGTAGAAGACGTTACATTATTGTTGGCAGTCTAGTAGGGTATTATCTGGACATCACAGATGGGATCTATTGATCCATAAGCCTAACCAGCCTTATCTGCAAGGCTATGGAAAGAATCATCATGGACCTTATCCACAGGAACATAGGTGACTTTCAACACTCTTGACCAGACCCATTTTGGATTTGCAAAGGGTAGGTCCTCCTTATTAAACCTAGTGGACTTCTTTGACAATGTCCCCAAAGCCCTGGATGAAGGATAACAGGACATACCACCTATGTGGATTTAGCCAAGGCCTTTGGTACAATCCCCCATTCAGGTATCATAGAGAAAATCTCCCATCTGGGGATTAACCTTTGTACTAGATGGGTAGCCAACTGATTCACTGACAGAATGCACACTGCCAAAGTTGGGAGAGTCTACCTCCACCAGTAGATCATTTACCAGTGGAGTACCACAAGAATCTGTGCTGAGCCTTCAGCTGTTTGGAAACTATTTCTTTGAAGTCCAAGTGAAGGTAGATGGCTTGTGGCTTACCAAGTTTGCAGATGACTGTCAACTGGGTGTAATCATACAGAATCCGCCAACGATGTTAACATATTACAGAAAGGGCTGACACAGACAAATGATTGGTGCCAAACTCACAGACTGAAACTTAATGCAAAAAATGCCTCATTGTCCCATTTGGCAAAGAAGTACCCTTGCTAATTATGACATACTCAAACTAAGTGGTGCAAGACTTGGAAACACAGGTTGATAGCAATCTAAATTCAATCACTGTGTGTCCATAGTGGTAAGACACACATTCTACAGTGTGCACCTCATAAATAAGGGCATTGCATCCAACACAAGGAAGGTCATAGTTCCACTGTAATCGACCCTTATCTGACCACTACAATTCTTCCTTCTGTATGTACCTCACCAGACACCTGCAGCAACTGAAAAAACACAGGCCCTCTAAAACATGACATACATGGAAAGAATGAAAGACCTGTCACTATACTTAGTATCATACAAGCTGCTGAGAGGCAACAAAGCAGTCTCAGACCCTGCCCTACTGGAAATGTTGGACATCTGCAAATCAAATGGGACAAAAATAACTTGCTCCAGGGATCTCAACCTTGCCTGTGACTTACAACAGAACATGCTGGAGAAAAAGATATATATCCCATTGATTGCCACTCCTGTGTAATAGGTTCCCACTACATGTGAAGCAGTGATCCTCAATGACCCTATTCCAGCACAACACTAACAACTGGATGGGTGACTGTAAATTCACCCAAGGGGTGGCACCTATGTCCCTCATGAACAGGGGCAGTCAGTGTGGGCCACAAAATTGCCCTGCTAACAATGACCATCTGGCTATGCTCAATAAGGGTACTTGAGTTTTTACATGGCTAAACTTGTAAAGGCCCTAGGGTCATTAGCTTAGTAACCTCCTATGAACCTATGAACCTATGAACATATACAGGCCTCCTAACATCTTCTCTCCAACATGCATTGCTAATGTCATCCACTATAAGTTGCCCTGTAGCCTTGTAAAAGTCAAACTTGTGCTGTGGCACTTGCATAAAGTATTGAGTTCTGTAATCTGTGTACTTAGATAGGTAGGGGTTCTGTTCTCACTGCAGTCAATTGTGTATATCCTACAGCTACCAATCCAATCCCAAGAATTGGCAGCATTTTGACACTTGCTCATGCCTACACATCCATTTCATGCAGGCCTTGCAACATCTTCTCTCCAGCATGCGCCGCTGATGTCATCCACTATAAGTTGTCCTGCAGCCTTTTAAAAGTCAGACTTGTACTGCAGTGCTTCCTTTAAATACAGAGTTCTGTCGTCTGTGTACTTAGAAAGGTAGGGGTTCTATTCTCACTGCAGTCAACTTGGGTGTGTGTGTGTGTGCGTGTGTGTGCGTGTGTGTGTGTGTGTGTGTGTGTGTGTGTGTGTGTGTGTGTGTGTGTGTGTGTGTGTGTGTAAAGTATAATGCTCCTTTTTACATGTACCTCACTAGACACATGCAGCAGCTGGAGAGAACACAGGGGTTTCCCCACCAAGAAAACACAGGGCCTACAAACCATGCCATGATGCATGTGGATAGACTGAAAGGCATGTCACTGTAATCTGTATTGTATAGGATGAGATGACTTCTGCCTGACTTCCAGGCCAGTCTCTGATCCTGCCCTGGTGGGAATAGTGTACATCCACAAATCAGATATGGCTGATGAAATCAGCAGTGCCTGGTGAGGAGAATATGGTAATAACAGTGTCCCACATGCTGGTGTAAAAGGCTCTCTGTAATGTCAAGCAAGAGCAGAAACACACACACACACACACACACACACACACACACACACACACACACACACACACACACACACACACACACACACCAGTTGACTGCAGTGAGAATAGAAGCCCTACCTATCTAAGTACACAAAATACAGAACTCTGTATTTAAGGCAAATGCCACAGCTCAAGACTGACTTGAAGTTTCTTGAGTACAGTGCTGTAATGTTGTTCTTCTTTCGGCTTTTCCCGGTTAGTGTTCACCGCAGTGGAACGCCGGTCTGCTAATGACTGGCAGATGATTTTGTACGGTGATGAGGTGCCAGCCCGATGCCCAACCTTCAACGAAGGCACGCCCATTCGCGCATGTGTTTTGAACACCACTCGACCACGGGGAGGACATGCAGACTCCATACAGAAAGTGCTCCAGTGGAGAATCGGACAGGAGAACCTCTTGTTATGAGGCAACAACACTACCGCTGCACCACCGCGGCTACTAGTACAGTGCTTAGTACAGTGCTGTAATATAATCCTCATATCTGAATACGATGTTCTGACTTATGATGTGCACAACAGAGGCTTTCATTACCAGTGTGGACACTTGGTGGTCGAAGTTCAGGTTGCTATCTACACGTGCTCCCAGTGCTTGCAGCACTGGATTTCAGCATAGTGGGACTGTTGTCAATGCTGTAATTAGCAGAGAATTCTACTTTTCAGAAGGACAAAATAAAGACACATTTTTGCATTAAGCTATAAACCATGTGGCTTTGTCACCAATCATTTGTCTATGTTAACCCCTCATGTAGTATGTTATCATCATAGGTGAACTCAATGATTAAACCCAGTATGCAAGAATCAGCACGTGCAGTAACCCAAGAGCCATATACTTTAACCTGATCTGTCGAGAAATACATTCCAAACAGTAAAGAACCAAGCACAGATCCCTAGGGTATACCAGTGGTGACAGCTCTACTGGTACAAGTTGATTCACCAACGTTCACAGTATTTGTTCTCTCAGTGAGCCAGTTGGTCACCCATCTAGTGATGTAAGGGTTAATCCCCAGCTGGGAGAGTTTCTCAGTGACACCTGCATACAGGATTGTTTCCAAATCCTAAGTCAGATCATGATATCCAGTATGCACTGTCTTACCTTCATGCAGGCCTATCACACAGAATCAATGGGCTGTGACAACATCACAGATTGTTTATTGCATGACTCAGCACATACACCTTCCTGGCATTGTTGAATACACACTTCAGCACACCCTCCACACAAACAATGTTCCTGTAGAAAGGTGTACATTAACATGCATTAATCTGAGTTGGGGAGGACAGCATCAGATGTATGCATGTATAGACACATGCTGACTCTCATCTGTGAGGTAGACTAACGTCATCATGGACATATTCTAAATGGACACTAGTAATAACCTAGCTGTGTGAGTTGTTAATGTTACATCATGTCTGTTACATCTGTCAGATGTCCTAAAAGAGGTCGAGAGGATGCATGATGACAATAATATCCTCCTTTTGAACTTGACAAGCCCAAGGCATTTGATACAAATCCAGACTGAGGTATTCACTCAACACTGTCAGATGTGGCCATAAACACCTATATAAAAAAGTGTGTTTGTTGAAATGTGTGAAGTGAACTATATCTCAGGTCCTGTGATCAGGTCTGTACATCAGTGCTGTCTGCTAGGCCCTTTCCTGTCCATTATTTAAGTTACCAACATTGTAAATGACATAGACATCCTGTGTCCAAACAGCTGAAGGACTACAGATTGTGGGCAATCATTGACTCCAACTGTGATATTACTATAATACAGACAGTATCAACACACACCAAAGATTGCTTCTGCAGCCATGACAGCACCTGCAATGACACAAAAAGATGGGGGAGTTGTTACATCAGAAAAACAAACACATAACCCAAGTATAATGTAGATATCACACCCTATAATCAGACCAATAGGTTTGTGACCTGGGTCCTGTTGTAGATGGTATGTGGAATGTCCACCAGCATGTGGCCACAGTGCTGACTACTCCCTTGTATGCAACACAACTACTGAGTATGTTAAGGACATCCACATCACAGGCCATAATATCTCCATAGTTCACAGCCTTCATCACACCAGTAAATGAGTACAATGCACCCTTCTTCATGTGCCTCACTACACATCTTCCAGTGATGTGTAACTGAAGTGTGCCACCTTTACCACAGTGAGCTGCCACTCATCTTATTAGCCATACATAGTTATACTTTTTGTGGCATACCATTACTGTCTGATGGTGAAGAAACCCCATCAAGTTGCTACATCAGATGCATGTGTGATACCTGTTCCAGTAATGCACACAGTACATACATAGCTGTCTGACAACATTAATGGCATGGGTAATATTTTTAACAGTGTGGATTGTGCTATATATATATATATATATATATATATATATATATATATATGTATATATATATATATATATATATATATATATATATATATATATACACAGGTCTAGCAGTTTCCTTCCTAACACTTCCAGCAGATGTTACAGTGTCAGTACAGTGTGTGTGATTACCATCACAGAGTGCAGACATGTCATAATAGTTGTACAAGTGTGTTTGTGCAGAACCATCTCTGATTACTCTAAATCACATATGTTATGTCAGAGACATGGATTACTAGTAATATTATTCTGATAGTGTCCATGATTGTGTGTGCTCCTTTTAATGTTGTCCATGATCCTTTATCTGTGTCCCACTTTCTGGAGATCTCTGCTGAAATTACATTCATATTCAGGCAGATCAGTTTGCACAGCTTTACTATATGCACCCAACCCCAATTGTATACAACATCCCTGATAGATGCCCTCTGCATTGTTCATATAAGGATGCTTATCTCACACATACATACTCCCATTGTTATGTCACCTTGTGTGACAGTCACTTAATACACATTTTCACTGTGCAGTCCCTACTGTATCATATTGATATGTGATTGGTGTTGCTGCTACAACTGTCTTCACCTGTCCTCTTTCCCTGTGTTCTTTCCTAAATTTCATCTGTGTGTCCCTATTCAATGGATACACTTCCCCTGACTGTTTATTTCACATGACAGTTCATGTACATTTACAGATCATTTACACATTGGTGCAGAATACCAGGAATGGGATTTCACTCTGCACTGTATACATTGTCCTGTACTGTGTTTGGACCATATATATAGCTATCATACCTCTCAACTGTCCAGATTTTTGCAGTATGTCCAGATTTTTGCCTTATATCTTTTGGTCAGTTCCTTATAAAATTTGTGTTTTTCTGCCATATCACTGGGGTGACCTCAGAACTAATGTCAGTAAATAATTACATACATTTGAGTTTCAGACTACAAATCCTTCAGAAAATGTATCTTAACCAAACCTTGTTATTCTAGCACATTCCTAAATTTAAAAGTGCAGGTTTGTAAAATCTACCCCTATTTATGGTCCCCCCATTATTTTGGGTTTTATCTACATTGAGAGCTATGGAAATTTATATGTTAAACCTTGGTGATCATTGTGGCATTCCAAGCAAACATGTTAGCAGACTGTGCTCTGATGTAAGCAGGATTGCTATCCATGTTGCTTTACATGATTTCTTGCCTGGCAACACTGTTGCCAGCCACAAAACTGAGCTTATTTACATTTAAATATTGTGCGTGGCATGAATATTTAATTAGTGCTGCTGCTCACCACACATCACTGCGCACACATGTAAACTCTGCATTGTCTTCGCAGGATGCCTACACAGAGTTTTCTGAATCCCAGAGATTGTGTGTTATATTTTATTGAGTGTTGGAGGGAGGGATGACATAACGGTTATAGTCTTAAACACACAGATACAAGGTACAGAGTTTAATTCTGACCTCTGGATATTGGGTAGGCTTACAAAAGTCAGCAGACTGATAACCTAGTATTTACCTATGAATCTATAAATTAGTTAAGCTTAAACTTACTGTACTATTGTTAATTCTTTTATCTTTGCATTTGCTAAATGCACCACTGTCGTTTACATGTTTCTTTCTGCAGTTTTATTGTGTAACTGTTTTATGTAGCTTTAGCCCCCAAGATTCTGCTGAAAGGGTTTTTTAACCAAGTTGGACTAGCAAGCTCAACAAATGGCAAAAGAAAGAAAAAAGAGAGAGGGAAAGAAAGAAATACTAAAAGTGAGGTAGATAGAAAAATGCAGAGTTCTAAACCAATTTTTGTTATAGGGAACAGAAAGCTAAAGAAAAGGAAACTACTAAGAGGTTTCTACATGTAGCAGTAAACAAAATCAAGAATAGGTAGTCCTACCCTACTGGCCTCACTGCGTGTTTGTCCACTTGGTCCCTAAATTGCTGTGTATTCCCAGTGACACTGCTACAGCTCCTTTTATTGTACAAAAAATCCAGCTCTGTAAAACCTAAAACTTTTCTGGAGTTTATGCTGCTCTGAAGAACCAAACACTATCATATGTATGTTTCACCACTTAATGTTTTTTTGAAACCTGCATTTTATGATAATCCTTAACTTGCTAAATACAAATGCCTGAGCCACTAGCAGGGATTTACATTCTTTATTTGTTCCTCCTCCAATATTATTACAGTGGCTTGCACATGGCACTGGATTACAATTTTTTCCCTCTAGTCCCTATAGTAATTTGATTGGTTACCAGAAGTCTTTGAATGTTATATCTTTCCTATAGACTCCCATTCCAACTTAAGTACATCTTGTTTCACTTTTTCGATCATTCTATTTAACCATAGTCCTCTTACTATATAAATTTATTTAGGCTTCCATAGGTTCATAGGTTCATAGGTTCATACTAGGCTATCTGCCCTAGGGCATTTATAAGCCTAGCCAGAGTGTGTTTGGCTTTCGCCACCCATTTTAAATTAATTTTGCTATGCCCTTTTTCGAGGTTAGTATACTGTGCCTCTGTCTAACAGTGACACAGAAGTGATACCCGGGGTAAACCTACGATCTCCCATCCACTCATCAAGATTCCTCTTGAAGAGAGTCAATTAGGGACTCTGCCTAACCTGGACTGGGATTTTATTCCAGAGTGAAGGGAGCCTCTGGGTTATGAATCTGTCCCTCCAGCATGTCCTATTTATTTCAGTGCTGAGGTTCAAGTCTCTCAAGCACGTAGCTAAATGGGATTTGGATTTTCTGAGGTGCAGCAAGTCCATTAATTCCAGGTTGGACATGGCTTTATATGTCAGGCACAGAGCAGGTGGTATGCCACTGAGTAGAGCTGGAGTTTTTTAACCGGGCAGCATATGGCATCTGTTTGAGCCCTTTGATCTTCTTGGTGAGGTACTTTTGGGGTCTTTCCAGTTGCTGCAGGTGTCTGGTAAGGTACATCCCAAAAGGGGCATTGTACTCAATTATGGGCCTGATGAGGGATGAGTAAAGAGGCACAATGACCTCCCCTGATCTAGATGTGAATCCCTTCATGATTAGGTGGGCTATATAAAATGTTTTTCTAACCACTTTGGCCACGTGGTTGTCAAATGAGAGATTGCTATCAACTTGGGTCCCCAGGTCCCTAATTACTTCTTCTGTACTTAATGGATTACCACCTATGTGGTAATTTGTGGGCACTTTGTTTTTTCCAAAGGGGATGACTATGCACTTTTTGGCGTTTAGCTTGAGGCCATGGCTCTGGCACCAGTTGTCTGTTTCTATGAGGCCCTTTCGGAGGATTCTTGTGTTGGCTGGAGAGTCGATTATGGTGCCCAGTTTGCAGTCATCTGCGAACTTGGTCAGCCACAGTTCTTCCATGTTGGCCTGTACCTCCGAGAAATATATACCGAACAAGAGAGGTCCCAGGACTGAGCCTTGTGGGACGCCACTTGTAACTGGTTTGGAGTCTGACATGGCTCCAGCAGTTCTAACCATGTGGGTTCTGTCCTTGAGCCAGTTTGCAACCCATCTAGTGACATAGGGGTTTATATTTAAGCTGGTGAGCTTATCTATAATGCCCAAGTGGGGTATTGTATCGAAGGCTTTTGCGAGGTCCAGGTAGGCTGTGTGGACCACCTTCCCTCGCCAATGGCCTTGGTGACTGTTTCAAAGAAATCAACCAGGTTTAAGAGGTAGGATCTGCCCTTAACAAAGCTGAACTGGGTAGGATCCAGTGTTTGTAGGTCCCCAATATCTTTATTTATGAGGTCCATGATGATCCTTTCCATAGCTTTGCAGACCAAGCTAGTCAGGCTTATGGGGCGATAGTTTCCAGTATCCATTGAGGCACCACCTTTGTGGAGAGAGACCACTGTTGCTGTACGCCACTCTTTGGGTACATATCCTGTAGTAAGGCTGAGATTGAACAGTAGTTTTATGTTTGGGTTTAGCTCTTCTTGGAGTTCATGTAGGATGCAGCCCGGGACACCGTCTGGTCCCATTGATGCTGTGTTTTTTGCTTTGGAGAGGGCAGCTCTTACCTGAGCATCTGAGATATCAGGGGGCAGCACTCTGCTGGGATAGATATTTGCCCTTTTGGTTGGGGAGGGGGGGAGAAGTTTGCGCTGAACCTGTCAGCTAGGATGTTGGCAATGTCTGTGGGTTCGGTGTATTTTTTGTCATTTTGGACAAATTCTGAGCATATCTGAGAATTCCTACCCAGGTTCCTAACATAACTAAAGAAAGCCTTGTGATTATCCTTAGTGTCCTGTGCAATTTTTCTCTTGAAGCTGGCCTTAGATGATTTTATGAGTGCCCGTAGTTTTTTGCTAATACTGATCAGAGATGCCTTCCCTTTTTGGGATTTTGCTCTATCATGTAGTAGCTTCTTCCTTCTATTGTATAGTTTGTTTATGGCTGGGGTCCACCAGACAGGACGTCTGCCTTTGGAGGATTGGGTCTTGGTTTTATTTGGGATTGCATGATCCATGTATTCCTGAAGGTGTTCATAGAATGCGTTTATAAAGGATTCTGCGGTCTGGGCCGTATTTTCCACAGGCCCGGGGGCTTTGAAGGAATCCACCTCGGTTTTGAGGAGTGTGAAATTTGCTTTACAGAAGTTTTTCACTGTGGTTTTCAGGGCAGGGGGTGGAGTCGGGATGTAAATATCCAGTGAGATTAGTTTATGGTCTGATCTTACCAGTGAGGGATACACTTCTGGTCTGGAGCATAGAGTCCCCATGTTGGTGAAGATCAGGTCCGGTATGTTTTCCCCTCTTGTGGGACTGGTAACAAGTTGTTCCATAGCATTTGAGTTTATGAATTCTAGGAACCTTCCAGCTGCTCTTACCAAGGCAGTCTCATTAATATCTACAATAACAAGTGTTATAGCTTAATGGACAAACAAATTTACTACTAAACAGCCAATAGTTCAGAGCAATTGATTGTTTTTACTTGCACATACCTGGAATTTAGCTCTTCCCACTCCGTTCACCCTTCACTATGCTCAGGCTTACTCCACTCCCCTACTCTACCCCCATTCTCACCCACACCCAGGCTCCTGACCTTTATACCTAACTAACCACTCCCCTAAGCCTCACTCTCACACCAACCTATTTTCTATATAGCCTCTCCTCTTCTCACTCTTTTCAATCTACATCACCATCTACCTTTACTCCACATCACCTCACTCACACAATGCCCAAATTGTACAATCTCTTCAGGCTAATACCCCTACTTAATCCCCCCACTCTAACTACAACCTACATAAAGTATAGCCACACCTAAATCCCTACTCACTCCTGTAAAGATACCTACTAAAAATTCACAATACATCAACACTTTGTCAGAGCAAAATGTGGCCCCAACCTTTACATTAATAATAAGCCTCGCCATCACTTCACACTTAACCTCATACAACTACACTAGCAACTCAAAATTTCAGACTAAATCCCCTGCCTGCCAAACCCAATCACAAGACAAACAAGCCTTTTCAGTAATATCTCCTCTCTACATCTCAAATCTTGACCTCGCCAAATTCTAAATAACCCCACACCAACTAAACAACCACATTTCCTCAAAATATAACACATCTATAATCAAATGCCTAAAAACTATAATCCATCTATAATCCTAAATCATACTTAGTGGAGATGTACACCCACACCCTGGCCCTACAAACAATAACAACACCCTCTGCTACCAAACAAATAGCATTCTAACTTCCCGCAGGAAATCAGCAGATCTTATACTCAACATAAACATAAAGAGCATACCGAACATAATCCCACAACTGCACGCTACCCTGGCCCTGTACTCCCCCAACATAGTACTTCTCACAGAGTTCTGGCTAAAACCGCTAAACAGTAATAATGACTTTGTTCCACCTGGTTACAATGTTCTTAGAGAAGACAGAATACACAAAAGAGGCAGAGGCATTGCTCTCCTCTTCAAAAACAGCCTGACCATTGAAATATTAGTCAACGAACAACCCAAGTTCAATAGTGCAAACACTATATTCACTAAGCTGAAAATCAACTAAAAGAAAACATTTACATATAATTGGTATCTATATACCCCTGGCAATAACATTAATACAGTAGAATCCATTCTAGACTGGGAATCCCAAAAATTTCACCAAGAAACAATTATGCTAGGTGATGTTAATATTGACTGGTCCTCCTGTAACTCGCTCCACCCCACTAACCACATTAACCTACATCATTTCACTCAACTAATCAAAACCACAACACTGGTAGATAAAGCATCAAAAAAGGAGTTCATCCTAGACTGGATCCTTACTATCAGACCATCACAATCCTACCTCTCAGGCTCCCTCCCAGACACCCTCAGAGAACACCTTCCCACTTTTATAATTAGACACCAAGTGAATCCATTAAAATCCTCCACATCTGGTACACAAAGAATTTCAAAACCCATGACTTCATATCTGCACTTAATCAATGCAGCTGGAGACCACTCTCATCCCTCCCCAGGGAAAGTGCAGTAGACTACTTCAATAATTTCCTAAACATTCTAAATCATCTTGCCCCCATCAGAACTGTCAGAACTAAATCCAACTATGCCCCCTGGCTCGCCAGAGATACCTGTCTACTGCTGAAACAAAGAGATAGAGCACTGGACTCAAGGTGTCAAAATAAAACTCAACTTAATAGACAGGCATACCAAGAACTAAGGAATAAAGCCAAAAAACAAATTAAGACAGACAAAAGAAACCACTATATAGGCATTCAAACCAAACACAAAAATAACCCACACAAATTCTGGGCTGCCATTAATAAAATCCTACAACCTGGAAAGACCAGTACTCCACCCCCAAACATTGACACCACCACCAATAACATTGCCACCCAATTCAACAAACACTTCACCAAATCTATCCTAGTCCTTACCAATAATACTTCTCCCACTTTACGTCCAAACCTATCTTCTGTACCAGCAGACCACAACCTTTTCTCCTTATAGTGTGTTCCAACTAGCACAATTTATAAATACCTAAATAGGCTTAAACCCACAATCCTGGCCACATACAAATTACCTGCAGAATTTTTAAAGATCGCAACCAAAGCCATCTCTTATCCAGTCTCCATGCTCATTAATCGCTCTTTATCAGAGCAACATGTTCCTTCTCTGTGGAAAATTTTGCATATAATACCACTCCACAAAGGAGGTAACTGTGAAACTGTCAAATTACTGCCCAATTGCCATTCTATCCCCCTTATCTAAAATCCTCGAAAAATGTATACATTCCCAAATAATGCACTGTCTCCTCACTAATGAGCTGCTAACCAACACCCAGCACAGATTCCTCCCCAATCACAGTACTACTACAGCTCTTATTAGCCTTACCAGCACAGTAAACCAACATTGAAACAATGGTAACCTAGTATCCACTGTACTCCTAGGTCTCTCCAAGGCCTTCAATACTATCTTCCATCCCAAACTCCTTTCTGTTCTCTCCGATCTTACTCTCAGCCACTACACATTAGCATGGTTTCAAGACAATCTAACCAACCACCAACAAGCAGTAAAATGGCAAAACTCCTTATCTCCCCTCCTACCTGTCACCCTAGGGGTCCATTCTTGGACCTCTTCTTTTCAACATATTCAACAATCAACTCAACAAAACTGCTACCACAGACAAAAGTTTAATAAATTTAAATAAGGCAATTAAAAGCTTTAAAATATTGAATTTCATGTTGTGATTTAGGATAACCCCTACAAGTTTGGTGTGTTGGACAGGTTTGATAGGGGTGTTATTAGCTGAAAATATTGTGAATGTTGGCATGGGGTCTAAGGCTCTAGTGGTATACAATATCATTAGCTGTGTTTTATTGGGGTTAAGTATTAGTTGAGAGTTGCCTAACCAGGTTTCAACAGCGGTAAAGGACTCTTGTGTGAATTCCTGGAGTTGAGGGAGTGATGGGATGGAGCAAATTAGAGTGGAGTCATCAGCGTACTGGACTAGAGTGGCGTGCCAGGTAGCTTTCCGGAGTTGTGCAAAGAAATGGCCTTCTGATCTCTAACAGCAGTTTGACTAAAACACAATATATCCAGATAAATGAAGAGTTGCTATCACAGACAAAAGTTTAATACATTCAAATAAGGCAATTAAAAGCTCATACGCTCAATATGCACATTGCACAAACAATAAAGTCCATAAAGAACTTGGAACCCTATATAGATGCAAAAAGTACCTCATCAATGACAGTAAAGCCACCATTGCAAGAACCCACCTACTATCCACACTCCTCTATGCCTCCCCCATACTCATCAACCTAAGAAAGCAGACTTTAACAAACTAAACATCTGCTACAATAAAATAGCTAGGTTTGCTACTGACTCACCCTTCAGAACACATCACTGCATAGCAATTAAGCAACTATCCTGTCTAGAATTACCCAACCTGCTCACATAAAACAAGCTTACAATAGCCCACCAAATTCTATATTATCCCAATAGAGTTCCTGCTCTTCAAGGTCTACTTAATATCTACTCTAATAAACGCCTATTAAGATCCACCAATAAAGCACGGTTTGATATAGGCAAAAGCAACAATAGCTCTGTGGACTTATTGTTTTCCATTTGAGTTGCAAAAGCATGGAATACTATCCCAGTAGATATTAGGGCCACTGAAAACAAAAATAATTAAAAAAAAAAACTCCTCCAGTCCCATTTACATAGTTTTTGGCTATGTAACTGTTCTGACTCTGGGTAGCTTCACTTAATTAGATCGTATCATACTTTAACCTTCTGTGAAAGCTTGCAACAAATCCTTTCTATACTCTTACTTAATGTATGTTTACTGTACAAGCCACTGATGGACATAACCAAATGACTGAACAAAATGTCCTTTCAACTGTATTGTTTATTGTAACACACTGTGTTCCTTATTGTAGATTTACTTTTTGCTCCTTTCTTGGCCTTAGAACTGTACGTTATTAACTTTTTGACTCTGTATTGTACTTCATTAACATGTCTATTGTATTTGTTATATTTGCTGTACTAATCTTTGTCGAGCTTTTCTTCCCGGGCCTCTGCTGGAAATGGGGTCCATACCCAGTCGGACTTTCTCGGTAAACAAACATAAAATAAATAAATAAATACAATGTTTTTATCTGGAACTACCCTTTTAAAGAAGAAGAAATAGGAAACGTTCCACTGCCAGTTTGTTTGGTAGACGAAATTATGACTTCCTCCTCAGGAGAGAAAAGTATCTCTGAACTAGTACGAGCTAATAGACTTACATATAAGTTACATAAATGTTAAAAATGCACAATGGGAAGATGCTATTGTAAGTGCAGCAAGACAAAATATATCCAAAGTTGTAGGTGAAGACAGTGAACCAGAGCTTTACATTATTGCTTACCCCTATTTTGAGTTAAAAATAATCTCATTTAGAATAAGTAAAGCTATAGAGGAAATTCTACATCAGATATTAGTGCCAAAAACTTAGTAGGATATTAGTAATACAGTTAACTCGTAGTCACATGTTAGAAGGTCACCTGCAGAAGGACAAAATTAAGACAAGATTGTTGTACAGATTTTTTTGGCCAGGTACAATGAAGAAATTGAATATATCTGTGCTTCTTGTCCAGAATTTCAAAAATGCACCCTGACCTACATTTAAGGGCACATGGATTCCAATGCCTATTACAGAAGCACCGTTTTGGCACATTGTTGTCGATATTCCAGATCCACAAGCAAAACTTAGCTAAGGGTGACAGTACATACCAATAATAATGAACTATACTACAAACATTTCCAGAAGCTCTGCCATTACACAACACCTGCCAGAGAGCTGGCACAATCATTCTCTAGAGTGATTATCCATAAAGAGATATTTGAACATAAAGTCACACCACCATTTATGTCAAGACATTTCATCAACTGTGTCAGAGATTTAAAGTTAAGCAGCTGAAAATGTCCATGTATCATCCACAGACTGATGGCTTAGTGAAGCAAAGGTTCA
Source organism: Protopterus annectens (assembly GCF_019279795.1). NCBI lineage: Eukaryota > Metazoa > Chordata > Ceratodontiformes > Protopteridae > Protopterus > Protopterus annectens. The sequence continues at coordinate 649,224,173 of NC_056730.1, read as the reverse complement.
GTGAAAAAATAAAATTCATGTTAAGAAATGTCATTGATACAGATAGTAAAAATTAAAACCAATTGCTACTCTATTCAATGTTCACCATAAGAGAAGTGTCACAAGCTTCATCAGGGTTTACTCTATGTGAACTCTTATGCTACAGGCTGAAATATAAATACAAATGTATAAAACTAATGTCTTTCAAGTTCTCCCGGTTAGAGGTCGCCACAGCGGAACTCCGATCTGCTAATGACTGACAGTGGATTTTTATGGTGCCAAGTTGCCAGCCCGACGCCCAACCTTCAAAGAAGGCACACCCATTCATGCACGCACCTACCTGCATGTCTTTAAATGTCACTCAACCGTATACATTTTTTATATATATATATATATATATATATATATATATATATATATATATATATAAAGAGGTCTGCTTCTTGATATTACCACTCCAGTTTCAAAGGCACAACAGGAAGCAGACTTGCCTTTGGTGAAGACTGTAAGACTGGAGGTTCTATTCCCATTCCAGGTGATTGGATTGCTGTTACTGTAGTGTAGCATTAGGAAGTACTGCACTTCTGAGTGTGTCAGCCTTCAGATGGACATTAAACCTTAGCCCCATCTGCTTGTATGCAAAAGATCCCATGGCACCTATTGAAATGAGTAGAGGAAGTTTCCCAGTGCCCTGGAAAAATTTCCCCTTGCAATAGAAACACCACCTTGGGTCTCCCCTGAAAAGAAGATATTAGCTGTGAGGAACTGACCCAGTTAACAAAAGGATAAGTAAAAATTACTGAAACAAAATAAAGAGATTTAGGAAAAGATATATCATTTAAAAGTGAGATTGGACAATATGTCAATCTACAGTACAAACTAAAACTAGTTATGCTCATTATAAAGCAGCACATGCAGAAAGACCAGGAAACACAACACAAAATGTATAATAAGAATATCCAACTGAAATAATTTAACTCAGGGGATCAAGTACTAATGGTACTAGTCTTAGTATCCTCCATGGAGAGGACATTTATGGCTAAGTGACAAGTCTCCTTTCAGGTGACTGAAAAACTACATGCAGTGAACTACATGTTACACAACCAGGAGAAAGAAAAGAGAGCAAATTTATGATATTAAAGTACTAAAGCTTAGGAACAAAATTGAAAATGCTACAGTTAACATCCAAGCTGGAATTCATACAGGACAATCTCTACTTGAACTAACATTAGAGGAATCACTGACAATTGCACAAAAGTAGAAAATAAGAGAATTTCTAATAAAAAATAAAAGAGCATTCTTGGAAATGCCTTGCTGAAAGAAACATAATATAGAGTCAGCACCTATGCTGAAAGCTAGTCTGAAACCTTACAGAGAACCAGTGTCACAGAAATAAAGAAAAAGCTCAAAAGACAGACAAATTATGTTTAAGGAAAGAGCTATATTGCCACTAGAGCAGCCACATCATTCCAGATCCTAAAACTGATGGAAGCATCATATTCTCTTATGACTTTCGAAAGCTGAACAACATTTCAAAGTCTGATAGCTATTCTGTGCCCATAATTAGAACACTAGTAGTTCTAGTGTCTGTTCTGTTGGTATGCATGTTTTAGTGCCACTTTTAAATTATTGGATCTACACAACCTCCTCCAGCCACTGCCACAGTATACATACATGTAGAGCCATGCCATTTAATGTCACTTAAGACATGAGCCCATCTCACTTTAAATTAAAGTTAGTTCCTAAGTTATTTCTGGCACTTCAGCTTGAGGAAACCAAGAAAAAAATAAAAATAAAAAAAGAAGGGGGGGAAGATAGCTCACTCTTTTTTATTTGTATATTAGCTCACCCAGCTATATCACTATCTGATGATAGGGTCATTTCAGCTATAAGTTACATTTTTGCATTTTGTGTGACTCCTAATGATTGCAGTGTAACCATTCTTGTGGATTAAAACGGATAACTTTACTCAATATCAGATGTATCACAAGTCTGGAGGCAGGTCCCTCAACTACTGCAATATCCTTAACTACTGGCATTTAGTGACTTTTCTGAGTAATTCTTGTCATTTACCTTTGGTTTTATTAATAACTATCATATTACAATCATTGTTCTTCAGATTACTCTAATAAATTCACCTTTTCTTTGGATTATCCTTTGGTTTAAACTCCTACTTTCTTTATATAATCCCTGAAAGGCTGCTGTTACATTTCTTTGGTAACTTATCAGCATACCTTGATTATCTTGTTTCACTGATTGTCTTTGGTAGCAGACCAAGATCTACAGAAAGCTGGTACCCATCTCTATTCAGTACACTACCCTTTCCCAAATTCCCACCCAACCTACCTCGTCTATATTTATACTATATGAAATCCCTCTGCTTCTTATACTATAACCCTTTCTTTTCCTATCTAGCCATTCTATCACCTCCATTCATTTTCATCCAATAACATATCACATTTTCCAAGTCACTGATCCCCCCAACTCTTAACATACTCCACCTCCACCTCCCCTCCCCTTATATCACTATGTGATCCCTATACACTTGTATCCCTCTCCTTTCATTTTATATCCCATTTCCCATTCCTTCCACTGACCTATAGACTTTACTCCATAATTCATAACTAACCATTTTTATTTGCAACTATATCCACTCTGTCAGAGCACTCTCTCACCTCACTGTCCTCTCTTACTGTGCATTTCTAACATAGTATTCTTACTCACTCCAAGGGTCCCTTTTCACTTCTCTCCTAAACTACTTAACTCTAACATACACATTATTTCTATTATACATAAACTTTACAATCTTCTGAAAATCTTTTTAGCTTACTCACTCATCTTCTTCCTACTACTACTGTCCACTGTAACCTTAGTTTATACTATTGCATCAATAGTGTTGGCAAATATGTTCCTGCTATGTATGTCCACTTCACTTTTCCTCCTAATACAAACTACCAAGGGTTAATTACAACACGAATTCTATCACCATCTATAAGCTACCCCAACAAATTACATTGCCCATCTTTCCTCAGTGCTAATTGTTCCAAATGTATCCAACAATTCACCCATCCTTTTCTTTAAATAAAAAATTATTTAATCTTCTTTCTATCAGAGAAAAACAAAATATAGGATAAAAATTACAATAATAAAACTAGCACAGTCTTACCTATACTCTACAAAAATACAGTGAGGTTATATCTCCCCTAACTTTGGCCCTATTTCTGCCAACCTCACCCTCATGCTCAGTTTCAAGGCCAACGTCAGTATCTCTAAAACAGCTGAATTTCACTTCCATAAATATCCATCATATCATAAATAGTTACTGAACTTTGTGCCTGGATTGCATAATGCATACCTGACATTGTTGCAGTCACTGGAACATGGCTAAAACCTCACATAAAAGATTCATAAATTATTGACAGGTTATAGCATGCAATCAAACAGCATACAAAATCAGGTGCTGTGGCTATCCTCTGTTCCAACTGTCATGTACTTTCTCCCTGTACCAATGTCTTACCAAATGTCCATAGTACAGAGCTTCCCATTTCCCTCCCTAGACTAAATGACCCAAAATATTCTGTATTTTGCTTTTTTTATAATCCCCAGGAAATTGTAATCCCATTCTGGAAGATGTCCTCTACTGGATGTCTAATAGTGTCCCTAACTAAAATATTATTCTAAGAGATGTTAATATTGACTGGCACAATTTTACATCAAGATATTCTACATTAACTTACATGGTTCAACAACTTATGAGTTCCTCCACATGCTTCAGCAAGAACACCAACAGTGGGTCCATTATATACTGGATATCGGCCCATATTCCCTATAAATACATTTCATCTGGAATCCTCCCAGACTCCCTTAGTGACAATCATCCACATTTGTCAGCACACTTATCATTCACCATGAAAAACAATACCTATACAAAGTGACCCATAACCTTTCTAAATTTAATTCAGATATCTTTGATGATACCCTGAAACCCTTTAACTAGTCTATTGTCAAAACCTTCCCAGTAGATGAGGCATTGCATAGATTTAGTAGTACATTTTATGTTCTCTTAAGAAAGAAAATCATAAAGACCAACTATGTCCTTTGGCTATCCAGTCACAGTAGAAGTCTGATTCATAAAACAATATTCCTAAGCCTTGTCCTAAGATCCCTCCTTCAGAAACAGCTACTCAGTTCAACTCTTAATTTATAGACAGTGCAACTGCCCTTACCTTGAGCTCCCCACAAATTTCTTCCCTATTAGTACTCTCCCAACTCTAACAACTCCTCCTTCACAATAAAACCTGTCTCTACCTCTTAAATAATAGAGCTATTAAACAAAATCAAGCACAACTCCCCTCTGCAGATACAAAATACCTTAAGCTGACTCCATCCCATATACAGCTTCAGTTCTCATCAACAGGTCCCTCCATCTGGGAAAAAAAATCCATGCTATTCCTATCCACACAGCTGGCATCTCTACAGATAAAGACAATTTTTGGACCACTACAGTTCTGTTTCCCCTCCTAAAATTGCTGTAAAAATCTATGTGTAAGCAACTTATGCATCATCTCTTACAATAAAAATTTCTGACTCCTACACAACATAGTTTTCAACCAACTTAAAGTATAACAACTGCCCTTCTAACTTTCACAGACACCATCAAGACGGCCAGATATAGTTATAAATGTATTATCTTCCCTATCCTTCGGACTGTTGAAACATTTGATATAGTCTGTCTTAAAAAAATTCTGTTAACAGCTGTTTACCCTGAGCCTCTGTGATAGCACTCTTCAATAGTTTTCTAACTACTTGTCAGACTGATAGTCTGTAAAATGTCTCTCCTCCATTTTCCCTTACCATCCAGATAATACCAGTGTGCCACAAGGCTCCATCATTGGTCCTTTCCTTTTGAATATCTTTTATTAACAATCTATACACATATTCTCAATAAGCACCTCATACACAGTAAGTAGATGATTCCACTCTTATCTGCTCCTCTGACAGCCTACCCCAGCTACAAACTATCACCCAAAAAAGTTTTAACTCCATGTAAAGCTGGTTTTGTAACACTCAACTTCTGCTTATTCCATAAAAATAAGTTAATTCTATTTCCCAAAATCTCATAGCCATGAAAAAAGTAACGTCACACTCTCCTCTATAAATAACACTGAAATTTAAGTTGTTTCCCCTACTAAGCTGTTAGGTGCAATAATAGATGACCATGTAAGGTATGATCTCCACATACAAAGCTGCATAAAAAAACACCAAAACTAGGAATTCTATACCAGGTTAAGCAATTCTTAACCAGCCCCACCAGAACAACTCTAATCACTGCTCCCCATACTACTGTAATATAGCCAAGCTTTCTCACCCTCCTAAGGAAGACATCCTGGGACTGCCTAAACCCCTTGGCTCCATCAGCATATTACAGAACTTTTCCATATCCCAAGGCCATCAGAGGTATATGTGCTTTTATTTTGTAATAAATGCTTCTTAGCCATTTTAGGTACTTGTTCAGGTGATCCGCGGCGTGTACTCTAGCAGCCTACTGCGGTCTTTAACCTACACTCCCTCCCCCATTTTTTGTTACCTCCCTTGCTGGCTTTTTGTAAGTGCAATTTATCTTTTATAGTTTTTCACCACTAGGTGGCAGTATATATCCACTCTCCATACCACTAGCTCATCTAAGCAGCAGCCTTAGCACTTTTAGTGTTCTTTCCTCTGTACTTTTTTCTTTTTGTTTAACTCAGTTAATAACTAGTAGCTTTTTCCTCAGAGTTTCAGGCACCATTATCAAACTATTCATTCACTTACCTCTGAACTTGTCAGCAGCACCGTGGCACTGAAAGTGACCAAATCACTGATTGGTTTTTGGGCTTCTCCATTCCTCCTCCTTGGCTCTAATCGCTCAGTTCGCCCTCTGGGCTCACTCCGCTCCCCTACCCTGCCCCCAATTCCCACCCCCCCCAGCACGTCTACACTTATAACCCCATAACCACTCCCACTCCAAAATCACTCTATCACAATTATCCCCACCCACCTATTCATCAAACTCTCCCTTAGCCACCCCATACTAGTAAATTCCCCTGTCCACTTCCATCTCCATTCCCCCTACTATTATTCTTATTCTACCCAGTAACACAAATCAACTATACCATTGAACTCTCAACGACTAATTCTACCCTTCCCTACATTTAAAAGACACCCATTAAACCAGTATGCAACTTAAGCCTACACTAACTCTCCCCCAGAATTATTTCCTCTCTTCTTCTTCTGCCTTTAACTTCTCATCATCTACCCTAGTATCTCACTCCCCCCTTTCCACACAACCTCTACATGCCCCAAACATGTATCACTCCCAGAAACCTATATTTCTCCCATCTTTACAATTACAATAACATTATACTTTTTCCTAGATAACTTATTCCTAGCACTGGCAACTCTGTCCCATTCCAGACAATCCCAACCTTACAGTCCTCCTCGACCTCAAATCTAACACTAAGCATTCTAAATTCCTTTTCTCCCACCTTCTTCAACTTATTGCTATCCTTCTTTCTGGCAACATTCATCCCAATCCTGGACCCTCAACTTATCAGCCTACTAACTCATCCTTACCACCTCCTCCCTTGCACCTGTAAATCTCTTCTTTTTGCTACAAAGAATGCTCAAAGTTTATGCAACAAGCTATCTAGTTTCCATGCCTAGCTCCTCCACAACCACCCCAATGTTCTCTCTATCTCCAAAACTTAGCTAAAACCTCATCTAAAAGATCCTGAAATCACTCATCCCAACTATAGCATCATAGGAAATGACAGAACCCATAAGAAAGGTGGTGGAGTAGCTCTTCTTTTTTCTTCCTCCCTATCAGTGACACCCTATACTAAGCCCATACCCAAATTTGCTACTGCCGAGCTAACCCTGGCCCTCCTAATGGTAAATAACCACAAAAACATATGCATAGCTGCCCTATATATCCCACCTGGTAACAATATCTCTATTTTAGAGGAAATCTTCTCCTGGTTCTCATCTAACATAAACAATGAAACTATAATCCTAGGTGACGTTAACATTAATTGGACTACTATACAATCTCCCACAACCTCTCAGAATTTAAACCTATATAACTTCACCCAACTAATCAACTCACCTACTAGACCCTCTAAGGAGAGCTCTTCTGATAGTACTCTGGACTGGATACTAGTTTCTCACCTTCACATTATCTCTGATAGTGGTACCCTACTCGACTCTCTTAGTGATCATCTCCCCACCTTCACTCGTCATTTATCTTCCTCCCTTCATCTATGTCATAACTACATCTCTACTCACTCTCTGAAAAATTTCAACCTTCAAATCTTCTCCGACTCTCTAAAACACATAAACTAGAACCTTCTAAAAACCCTCCCACTGGATAATGCTGTTACTTACTTCAATACTACATTCATTAACCTGTTAAATAGCTTTGCTCCCCCGAGAACTAAAAGAGAGAAATGCAACACTGTCCCTTGGATAACCAAAGAAACTGTAACCTTCATGCATCTCTGAGACAAATCATGGAAACATTACCAGAAATATAAAACTCCCACCTCCCTGACCAAATATAAGCAACTTCTTAATAAAGTCAAACACATTGCCGCTGACCAGAAGTCATACTACTCCATACTTCAAAATGACCATAAAAGTAACCCCAAAAAGTTCTGGAATAGTATCTCTATCCTCTTCTATCCTGGTAAAAAAGACAACGCCTGCCCAGATCTTAACGGCTCTGATTTTTTCTCTGGCTACCCAATTTAACTCTTTCTTCATACACTCAATAGCCAACCTCACCACATCTTTTCCAAACAATGTACTAGCCTCGACTCCACCTATCTCCCCCAACTCGTCCTCTTCAAGCACCAAAACTTCTCATCTTCCCCCTTTTACTGTCAAACCTATTTCTATCTCCACTGTAAAAAAAAAAACTCCTACAGAAATTGAAACCATGTTCAAATGCCCCTGATGACCTTCCATCTAACGTCCTCAAGCTAGCTGCTGATGGCATAGCCTTTCCCATATCCATCCTAATAAATTGGTCAATTCAAGAATCTTATGTACCTCTACTCTGGAAAAAAAGCCTTTATTATTCCCTTTCACAAAGAGGGGAACAACACTGACATCTCTAATGTCCAGAAAAATTGCCATCTTATCCCCTAGCTCTAAAATTAACTACTGCCCTACCTCCTAGAAAACCATTTGCTAACCCCCACACAACATGGATTTAGACCTTGACAGAGCATCACCACTGCTCTCCTCTCCTTCCTCAAAACCGTCAATAAGGCATGCGACTCAAACAATATTGTATCTACCCTCCTTCTAGACTTATCTAAGGCTTTTGATACTGTTTTGCACAATCTCCTCTTGTCCAAATTCTCTCATCTCAATCTATCCACTTCCTCTAGTAACTGGTTCTCTGGTTACCTCTCTGATAGGCAACAAGCTGTCAAGCGGAAAAAACTGCACATCCTCCTTCCTTAATACAGGTGAACCACAGGGTTCTATATTAGGTCCTTTACTATTTAACATATTCATAAATTACTTCCATCAGTGTATCCCACATGTTAAATTCGTCCAATACACAGATGACTCAACAATCATCTGCTCTGCTGAATCCCTCTCCAAACTCTTGAAATTAACTCAAGAAGCCTTCTCTTCTACTGAGCGCTAGATGTTAAATAATCACCTAGTACTCAACACATCTAAATCCAAAATTATGATATTTACCCCTTCCAAATATACCAAATTAGACAAGAACTTCTTCTCCATAACTAGCCAAAACAAGACCTCTATCAAAATCATCACCGATACAAAGCTTCTAGGTGTAGTTATTGACGAACAATTACAATTTGATATTCATCTACAAACTAATATAAAAGAAAACCCACCAAAAACTAGGTATGCTTTATCACCACCACCGTTATCTTGCTCCATCACCCACCCAAGATTGTGCTAAACAGTCAACAGGAGAAGGTTAACACCCACACTACACCTCAAGCAACACATAGCCCTTCTAAACCCACACCACCAACACCCACACATAGCAACACTAAATCCACATATGCAGAGGCCCTTAACTGTAACCTGCCCAAGCAACAAGGACCTCCGAAGTTGAAATGCAAATAAACACCAATCACAACCAAAGTATCCCATAGCTCACAACACCAGTGTGCCACCCAGCAACAGCTCCTAAGGCAAGACAATGTACCTAACACTTTAGTCATAGGTGACTCTATAGTCAGGCACACTGATGTCCAACTCACCAGGCTGAACAAGGAGAAAATTACAGTCAGCTGCCTGTCAGGTGCCAGGATCTGCCACATAACACATGCACTCAAGTCACTCCACAACAAGTACAAATATGACTCTGTCATTGTCCATGCTGGAGTGAATGACTTGAGACGTACCTCCCTGGACTACATGAAAAGAGACATGAAAGAGCTCTCGGATCATGTGGCCCAGGCAGGTATGACCCTAGCCCTGAGTAGCATCCTGCCTTCAACCAGAATGATGCCACAATATAAGGACAAAATGATTGACTTCAACAATTGGCTAAGCTTCTGGTGTCAAACTAAGGGGATCCAGTATCTGTCTTCCTGGGATGACATGATCGACAGACGACAATGCTTTGCCAGAGATGGTCTGCAACTGTCACCCCTGGGATTCAGGTTACTGGCTAAGGCTCTTGCCACCCTATATAGTGCCTTTTTTCGGCAAAGTTCAAAGGACAAAACCACCACCGTAACAGGTAGAAACATGCAAAATCTGAAGGTAATGCTACTCAATGCTAGAAGTCTAAACCTCAAAATGCACTCTCTCTCTCAAGGCACTCCTAAAAATGGAGAACATCGATATCTGTGCAGTAACTGAGACCTGGTTCAAGGCTCCAGAGAGGACCCCTGCAATACCAGGCTACAACTCTTACCACACGTTTTGGCCACCAAACCAGGATCGAAAATCTAAAGGTGGAGGAGTGTCCATATTCACCAAGGATATTCTCACCACAAGGCTAGTTGACCAACACAATGCGTCTGAAATTCTCCAGGTGCACTTAACACTAGGTAAGACTGCAATCCAAATTGTAGCTTGCTAGAAATCCCCCATCATGCCCCAAGATTCTCACTACACCTTTCTAAACATACTGGAAAATATTAAGATGCAACCAAACACCCTAATACTGGGTGACTTCAACTACCCTGCCATTAACTGGGAAAACTACTCGTGTACCAACACCTTTGCCCAACGGTTCTTGGAATTCATAAATTCCAACGCCCTGGATCAACTAATCCATTTTCCCACCAGGGGCTCCAATATCCTAGACCTGGTCATTACCAACATGGGAAATCGATGCTCCACACCTATGGTCACCCCCTCGTTGGTCAGGTCAGACCATAAGCTAATCACCCTTAACATCCACATCCCACCCCCACCCCCCAGTAAGGAAACCTCCATAAAAAAACTTCTCCAAAGCCAACTTCATGCTACTCAAGTCAGAAGTGACAAACTTGATGATACCCATGCAGATGGGAACTGAAAGTTCAACTGCTGAGTCCTACACGAAGGCACTGTACGAGCACATCCACTCATGCATGAATTGTGCCATCCCAAATAGAACCAAGATGCTCTCCTCCAAAAAAATGAAGCCAATCTGGTGGTCCCCTGCCATAAACAAACTTTACAACAAAAGGAAGAAACTGTTGCAGAAAAGAGGAAGATCCCAGGATGCAAAAAACTCCCTTACCAGCCTCAGTAAGAAGCTAAGATCTCTCATAAAATCCTCCAAAGCTAGTTACGAAAATAAAATTGCCAAAGATTCCAAAGACAACCACAAGGCATTCTATAACTATGTCAAGAATCGAAATGGCAATGCTCAGATCTGCTTTGAGCTACAACAGAATGGCATTAAATATACTGATCCAAAGGATATTGCCAGTATCCTGGCAGATCGATTCAGTGCCATCTTCACCCCCCTCTCACCCCCTAAATGGCCCATCTCAATACTGGAAGATTGCCAAATTCCGGTAATAATGGCCACACAGGTAAAAAACGCACTCTCCAAAGCTAAGAATACAGCATCCATGGGATCAGATGACATCCCGGGCTGTGTACTACATGAACTACAAAATGAACTGGCACCTCACCTAAATGCCATGTTTAATCATAGCCTCACCTCAGGCTTCGTGCCCACAGAGTGGCGCACAGCTACAGTTATCCCATCCACAAGGAGGGATCTAACTTGGATCCCGGAACTACCGCCCCATCAGTCTGACGAGCCTGATCTGCGAGGCCATGGAACGTATTATCATGTAACTTATAAACAAAGACATTGGCAACCTTCAAACACTGGACCCCACCCAGGTTGGGTTCGTGAAGGGTAGATCTTGTCTCCTGAACCTGACTGACTTCTTTGAATCAGTCTCCAGAGCCGTGGACGAGGGTAAGGTGGTCAACACAGCCTATCTGGACCTCGCCAAGGCCTTTGACACCATCCCCCACTCTGGAATCATAGATAAACTTATTAAGCTGGGCATTAATCCCTACATCACTCGATGGGTTACCAACTGGCTTACTGACAGAACCCACACTGTAAAAGTAGCTGACTCCAAATACAGCTCCAGACAAGTAACAAGTGGAGTACCTCAGGGTTCAGTCCTGGGACCACTCTTGTTTGGCATCTACTTCTCTGAAGTACAGGCCAATACTAAGGGACTCTGGCTAACAAAGTTTGCAGATGACTGCAAACTGGGAGCCATTATTGAATCTCCAAATGATGTGGATACTCTACAAAAGGGCCTTACAGAAACAGATGTTTGGTGCCAGAGCCATGGGCTCAAGCTCAATGCCAAGAAATATACAGTTATCCCCTTTGGGAAAAGACATATACCCATGAATTACCACATTGGTGACTGTGCACTGAACACAGAAAGTGTGATAAGAGACTTAGGGACACAGGTGGACAGTGGTCTCGCCTTCGATAACCACATCACCACAACAGTCAGGAAATCCTTCTATGTGGCACACCTCATCACTAAGGGCTTTTCATCCAGAAAAAAGGAGGTCATTGTCCCACTGTTCTCATCCCTCATTAGACCCATTATAGAATACAATGCCCCATTTGGTATGTACCTCTCAAGACACCTGCAACAACTGGAAAGGGTGCAGAAATACCTCACTAAAAGAATCACAGGCCTAAAGCAGATGCCATATGCTGACCGCCGTAAAAAACTCCAGCTATACTCTGTTGCATATCGTCTACTCAGAGGCGATCTACAGACTAGAAATGGTGTGAGAATTGTGGTGATGGAGAGGCTTCTGAAGCAGTGAGGGATGATGTTAGAATTAGTGACAAACTCATTGCAATCAAACACCACTGCAAAGATAGGGCAGTATTCATAAACTCAGCCTATATAATACTGCTCTAAGTTGGAGTTTTCAACTCCAGGCGGGATGCAAGGTTTAATCCTTACATTATTTTCACTTGTTCATTGTTATATGTATATAGTTTTGACATCCACAATATATTTTGTACACTCATTGTCACTACAAACAAAATTGAATCCTATACAAAATCCCATAAGAGATTTAATAAATACAGCTATATTTAAAGGTACACCTAAAAGAGGAGATGTAACATTATTTATCTGGTTATTTGTTATTTCGATCATAAGATTCTTGAGTTTTAAAAATGCCAAATGACATCTTTAAAAGGAATTTCTTTAAACATTAATGGATTGAATAATCCGTGTAAAAGGGCAAGCCTAATAAGATACATTAATCTACACAAGGCCAATCTAGTCTTCCTGCAAGAAACCCATCTCTTGAAAAAGATATTGATAAACTAGCCACTAATAAGTATACAGTATTGGTTAGTTCAGAGCACACTCAGAAAAAGAGGAGTGGCTATTTTATGGAATAAAAGTATGCCCATACCTAAAACCATTAAGTCTTATCAGGATGACAAAGGAATGTTTTGTATGGTTACAATACAAATTAATGGGAAGACTTACACTTTAATTAATGTATATTGGATACCTGGAATTGGTATTAATACAGTGAAACATCATATTGATAAGATCATATCATTCTCTATAGGGGATATTATTTTAGCTGGTGATTTTAATTGTATACTACATGAAAGTGATACTACCACTATAAAGAAAAGAAGAATTACATCTAATGCAAAACATTTAAATGATTTTGCTAATTCTTATCATTTGAATGATATTAATAATCAGATAGAGTCAAAATCATTACCATACACCTTTTTTCTAACAGATACAAAACTTATTCAAAAATAGATAGGGTCTTTATTTCTAACCAGTTGGTAACAGATTTAATTAATTCCAAAATCATTTCATGTCCTATATCTGATCATAACTCAATTGTTTTTGAATTCATGATAAAAAATACTCATAATGTTCAGATCAAAAGGATACCAGCATACTTAACTCAGCTAAAAGACTATAAAAAATATATACTTTCAGAAGTACAACATTTTCTAGACATAAATAATACTCCTGAAGTCTCCATTGTCTATGTTTGGGATGCCTTAAAAGCATATCTATATGGACAAAGTATCAGATGGTATAATAACAAAAGGAAATCTTGGGATAAGGAATTGTTAGATATTCAAAGTAAACTGGACTCTTATAAGCATAATAATAAAGAAAATATTATGGACAAGAAAGTTATTGAAGAAATAAACAAACTAAATGAGAAATACAAAGAAATTTTAACTCATAAAGTTAAAATAACTTTAGAGAAATACAAGTTTTTGTCTTATTCAATAAGCCCCAAATACTTACATAGACTTAAAAATAAAACAAAAAGGTTGAATAAACAAAACCATATCAAAGAAATCTTTTCTCTAAGGAAAAAGAAGAATGTTTCTAGTATACCAGAAATATTGGACGAATTTAGAAATCACTTTCACAAGATTAACCATAACAACATTAACATGGAACCTAAAGATAAAATAAAGGAGTTTATAACCACAAACATGAATAAAAAGCTTAATAAACAACAGGTTAAACTATTGGACAAGAGTATTTCATATACAGAAGTTATTACACAAATAAATAAGCTTAAATCAAACAAAGCACCGGGTAATGATGGTATTATACCAGAGATATATAAAATCCTTTCTAAAACTACATATTCATTAATACATAAGGTTTTATTCTGGCCCAAACTGAGTTAATAACCCCCATCTTGGCAATATACATTTATTTCACCAATTTTAAAACCTAATAAAGATCCAACTAGATGTTCTTCATATCGACCCATCTCATTACTTAATGTTGATTATAAAATGTTTATGAGTATTTTTGCTGATAGATTGAAGACAATTATCCCGGCATTATAGACATAGATCAGACGGGCTTCATTGTAAATAGAAATACTTTTGATAATATAAGAAGAACTTTAACATTAATTGATTTTGCAAATAGGAAAAGAAAGATTTAACACTTATTAGTCTTGATATAGGTTCAGCATTTGATTCAGTAAGTTGGGACTATCTGTTTACCTTACTGAAATGCACAAATTTCTCTGATGCATTTGTAAATTTAATTGAGCATTTATACAAAGGAACGCTGGCTTATATTAAGGTAGGAACATATGTTTCACAAAAAATACCCATTCTTAAAGGTACAAAGCAAGGATGTCCACTTTCTCCACTATTATTCACTTTAGTAATGGAGCCTTGGGCTAATTTGATTAGAAACAGTACTGACATAGAGGGTTTTGAAATAGAAGAAAATACAACATCAAAAATTCAACTTTTTGCAGATGATGTTCTAATTACATCAGCAGGATCTAATTCTTCTATGCAGTCTTTATTTGATAAAATGATGAATTTTAAAAGTATTTATGGTTTAATATTCAATGAAGAAAAAACTAAAATACTACCTATATATACACGAAAAAATACTCTCATTAGTGATTTTACTAAATATGTACCCAACTCAGGTCAGATAACTTATTTAGGTACAATACTATCTAAAGATATTAAATCTATTATATATAATAACTATAATACCTGTTTTCTTAATATACAAAATCTTTTTAATACCTGGAATAATATGTTTTTACTATGGAGGAGAGACTTACAATTATTAAAATGATAATAATCCCGAAGATTTTATACTTAATACAATCAATAATACTTTCACCTACAAAAATAACTATCAAGAAACTGAATACACTAATGTTAAATTTCTTATGGGCACCTAATAGACCTAGGATTGCATTAAAGAAACATACTAATAGCTGGTCTCAAGGGGGTATTTCTTTTCCAGACTTTAATTTATATATTATCTCTTCTATTATAAAAGTTATTACTTTATTAATAGATCGGTCATATGTCAAAATGGAAAGATTATTGGGAGCTAATTAGTATGCACTTCATGAAAATCTCCTTAACACATAAAAATATGATTATAAATAACTCCATGTTGTGGTTGCTAAAGGAATTTTGTACTTCACCTATTACACCTAAACATATGGTCTGTTACCCATTAAATATTATTATTAGTTATCGTAACTTTATATTCATGCACCCTAAGTATAGGGAATGGAATTTTATTGTATTCCCTATAATTTATACTCAGGGTATGCTTATGTCATCTACTTCTGAAGGAGCTCATTTAGCTATAGATAATAATCTAAAGTACTGGTATCAGCTGATATCTGATAATAAAGTTAAAAATCTAGATTTCTTAAAACAAGAATTTGATCTAAGAGAAACTTGCTGGTTAGAGGTTCAGATCTTTAGACAACATCTCATTGATAGAATAGATCTAATGTCTATAACAGTTAAAGAATCTATTCCAAAACTGATTGATTACTTGATAATAAATTTACAGCATAAAGTTTCTGATAAAGGTAAACTTTCATATATACATAAAATTATCAGACAAGAAACTTTTTACAATGTAGATTCATACTGGAATTATTTCACCTCTATTAATGGGGACCCACCAACTCAACAAGATAAACAATATATATTGGAATCTGCTTATAGAACTACATCTTCCATTGTCTGGAGACTTTATACATGGACATTTTTACATTGATCTTTTTATACACCTTTGATGATGAATAAAATTAATAATAAAGATAATCTATGTAAGAGATGTAATGTAGAAATTAATGCTGACTGGGCTCATATGTTTTATGACTGTATGAAGTTGAAAGAATACTGGAAGTCAATTAATGAATTTTTGCAGGCTCTTTTTACAGATAATTTCATTATTTCTAAGTCTCTTATATTATTCAACACACCTGTACCTCAATGTGTTAAAAAGATTAAGCTTCCCTTGTTATGGTCTATCCTAGCAGTGGCTAGGAAAATAATAACTAGAAATTGGATTTCAGATACACCTCCTTCGTTCAATGAATTTAAAAATGTTATGAATATAATGTGTCATATGTAAATAAGCACAATTAGAATGAGAACAACTAGAAAAACATCACATTTTATTGTATGGGATAATTTACAAAATTTGTTAAAAAAATTCTAATTTCAATAGCACAGTATTTTAGTTTAATTAATTGATCTGATTGTAGTGGATGTCTTTGTAAATACTTTAGTTGTTTTGTTGAATATTATAATAATACCTATTTTTAATTATTTGTATAAAATTGTTATGATATTTCTCTTATATGTTAAAACAATAAACTTGTTTTGAAAAGAAAAAAATAATAAACTCAGCCTATGCCCCACAGCAGGCTGTGATTGTGAGAAAAAGAATGCATTCAGGCAGCAGATGCAAGGAACAACTAGGTAAAACAAGACAACATGAGCTGATGTTAATAGTGGGGGGCCTGAATGCTTATTTTGTGACAGACAAAACAGGTTATGAGCACTGCCTGATTTCACATGGGTAGGGCAAGAGGAATAAAGAAGGAAAGTCCATCCTAGACTTCTGTTTGACAAAGGGCTTGATGGTGGCCAACTCATGGTTCAGCAAGACAGACAGTCACAAGACTGCATACAAGAGTGGCCAACATGCAACTCAAGAAGACTTCCTCCTAGTAAGGAAAGAACATTGGGGTAGAGTTATATATTGCAAAGTTATCCTCAGTGAAACAACCAGCCAACAGTATAAACTACTGGTGGCCGCAATCATCTGTAAGCAGTGATCAGAAAAGTCTCTAAAGTTAAGAGAGACAAGGCGGAAGACCTGGAAGTTGATTGGAATAAAAGTACACAAGAGCTCAAGAATATATTCAGGACTCTAGCACCTCAGGAAGAAGGGGAAACAGGTGGAGCTGAAGAAGAGTTTTAACATCTCAAAACAGCATGTGTGAGAACTATACAACAGATATGAAGTCAAGCCAGCTATATAGATAAGGTACATAAAAAAATTTGGTTGTGGAATGTAGAAGTCTAGGAGGTTATCGACTGAAAAAAAAGTACAGGAAAAAAGTGGGAGATAGAAAGATAGAACAGACTTAGAAGGAATATTGGTTGGCTGACAAAAAAGCTAAGAGAGCAGTTGCAATAGTAAAGAACAGTGCATCACAGGGGCTCTACCATCTTCTGGAAAGTGACTCAGCAGACATCACTGCAGAGACTATCAGTTTGCAAGGCAAAGACAGTGAGATAAAGAAGACAGTCCTCAGACATCCTTCATAAGGGATTGCCAGCAACAATTTTCTCATCATGCCACAGGACGTCTAAAGGTAGACGAAAGGAGTACTTCCAGCAGCTTCTGGATGAAGGAAACTCCACAGAAGCTGTACTGCCCCAGGCACAGATTATGATGAAAGAGGAAGAAAAAGCCATCCTATAAGAAGCAAGAACAATGCTAAGGAAAATAAAGTCAGGGAAAGCAGCATGCAGAGATGATCAAGACATTAGGTGAGTTAGGGGGAACAAGTCTCCAGAGAGTATTCATCGCAGCTTGGAGAGAAAGGTGTATCCCTGATGACTGGACAACAAGCATTTTAGTGCCAGTACACAAGAACAATGGAGACATTCACAATTGTTGGCAGTAAGGAGGTATCAAACTCCTGTCACGTTGCATAAAAGTACTGGAGAGGGTTTTTTATAAACAAGCATGCAGAGTAGTAGAATGTAAGATGGGAGATGAGCAGTTCAGATGCACATCAGAATGCAGCACAACCAACCTGATTCTTGCAGTGAGACAGATAGATGAAATAAGCTAGAATAAGGAAAGATCTCAATTGGGCATATCAAGACCTGGAGAATATATAATAAAATGACTACACCATGAATCCTTTTGTGTATTTCTCAACGCTGATAGACCAGGCAAACACTCCCTGCTACAAGATGAATAAACCTAGCCAGTAGAAGAGACTCGTAGGTGCAATGCACAAACAACTTAAACAACTAGCTGGAAATCCCTTGCTGAAAGAAATTTCAAGACAGTTGTAAAGCAATAACAATGAAAGGAAGGGCATGTCTTAAAAAAAATGCTGAAATGCACACAAAAAACAGGGAACTGTAGTGATCATTCAAAATAAAGTAAGTGTGATTTAACAATCAAAGGCACTTAACTTTAGCTGGGTGGCACTTGATGCATGTAAAACACATCTGGAATGCAGGCTATGACTCCAAGCAGTGCTGAGATCCTGGAAAATGAGCAGGAGACAATATGTATTTAAGGAGGTTTAGTCAGGAGCAATACAGGTTTACTGGGTGGGCCCTCAGTATTGTGGATCTATGGAAAACAATGAGTGGGAGGAGTATGAAAATAGCTTATACAACAATCAATAGCAATGAAAGAGGGGGGACTTTGGAAATCAGATTATAATAAGTGGTGGAGGCCAGAGACACAGCCTTATAAAGCAGCAAAAGCAGAAGTGTGGGGCTGTTGGGGAGAACAAGCAGACTAGCTAGTGAAGCATCCAATTAAATAAAAGCAATATTGTAACTCTTTCAGAAACTTTAGTTTAATGTGTTAGTAGGGGATGGGAAAGACAAAAGATGTAACTTTAAGCAGGTCAAAAATAAGTAGAATATAAAAGCACTGAAGCACAAACTGGAGTAGGGACAATTCTCTTACTATTGACCTTCTACAGTTTCAGGCACCCGACTATGCAGAAATTTAACAGTAACACAATTTATGAACGAATTCAATATTAAATGTCTAAGTCTCAAACCTGTGACATTAGTACACAGTTCTGCCACAACTGTGAATTAAACTACAAGACACTGAGCCAGCAAGGTGTAAAATACAAATAAATAGCCTTCACACATAATTTTACTGTGGAAATAGAAGTGTAGAATAATGCAGAAATAGAATATTACCACAGCTGTTAACTCATTCACTCCAATGTTACTCAGGAAGTTTACACTAACTTCCAAAGGGCGGAGCCTAAGCCCTTTGACAGAATCAAATTATGCTCTCAATTTCAAATAAATGTCCATATCCCTGGAACCACAAGGGTTATGAAAGAAGTTTAAATGGCAAACTCTTCAGCACATTCTATTTTTATAGTGGTAGCATTCTTTAGGTTCTAGGTCTTAAACTGAATTTTGTATGTCACATTAAACACAGTAACGATTACATTTGTAATATTTTGTAAACAACTTACAATATCTCAGCAACCACTTGAGTTACACACACACTGTCAGCAACATTTTATGCATCTAGCTGAGAGCTTTCATATGAGGCTGAGGAGTTCTGTCTGTGTTACTTGGTTGTTGAGAGATTTAGAAAATTGTGAAAATTATATCTACGTAAGTTAATGTCATAAAAACAGCATTTAATATCCACTTAACTGCACTAGACAGAGGTCAAATATTAATGGAGTTGAGTTTGCCATTATGTAAGCTTTAAGATAAAACGTTTTAATACATTGCAAATAGATGGCTTTGGAATTATTAATGCAAATATTAACAATCAATATTTGACGCCTAGAGGCGTCAGTAGGAGTTAACTGCAGATGTATCTGGAGGCATCACTCAGATGTAATGAGTTAATTAAAATACAAGACTGAGGTCCCAGAATAAACTAAAACACGCAAACAAATGGAACAAAGCAGAAAAGTACAGAATAGTATTGTCATACAGGTCACTATAAGTGCAAGTTAAATATTTAAGCAGAATTAAAATAATTTAAATGATTTAATTCTCTTTCCATTTTTGAAAAACGAGTTAGTCACAGTTCCAAACCTCTGCAAGTCTTAGATCAAAGACACTGGGTGGAGCAGCTCTGTGATGGAAATAGGAAGCTAGCTAGAGAGCCATACAATCAAAGACAATACTGGAGCTCTTTCTAAAGCTATAGCTTACTGTGCTAGTGTAGGATGGGGCAGGCACAGAATGCAACTTTAAGCAGGTAAAAGGTAAGCAGAATATAAAAGCACTGAAGCACAGCATATACAGTCCTCTCACTACTGCCTTCTACTACAGTTTAAAGTACCAGACAATGCAGAAATTTCCTAGTAATATTGTTTATAGAAAAAATGCAGTCATAAATGGTTATGTCTCAAAATCTGACAGTAGTACAAAGTTCTTCCACAACTGAATTAAACTACAACATAATGTCCCAGCTGGGTTTAAAATACAAACAGGTAGTTTTTACAAGTATTTCTGCTTCTGGAAAAAAATCTGCAGAGTAATGCAGAAACATAGTCTTCCCACAATTGCTAACTGAAACACAAGATAAAGGTCCCAGAACAAACTAAAAAATGCAAACAGATGGAACAGAGCAGAAAAGTGCAAAGTATTATCACCACACAGGTCACTAAGTGCAAATCAAAATGTTTAAGCAGAATTGAAATAATTAAAATAATTTTCTCTTTTCTTTTGGGCCTTTGTCTCCCTATGATGTTTATTGCTGTACAGATTTCTCATGCTAAGATGGTGAGACTCAAAAGATATGGCGATGTTCAGATTGTTACAGTATGTCCAGATTTTTGCCTAGTATCTTTTGGTCTGTTTCCCATTCAAGTTGGGGATTTCTACAAAATCATTGACAGATATTTGAGTTTTAGGCTTCATATACTTAAGAAAATGCATGATAGACCAGAGCAAAAATTGTTATTCTAGCAACTTTCTAAGTTTAAAAGAGTAGTAATTAACATCTGTCCCTGATTTTGGGCCATTGTCCCCTATAATGTTTGTGCTGTCCAGATTGTTCTAAGAGGTTGACACAAGAGAGGTATGGTAATGATGTCCTGATTGTTGCAGAATGTCCAGATTTTTGCTTCATACCTTTGGTCTATTCTTCATTAAATGTGTGTTTTTTTCTGGCAAATCATTGAGGGTTGAAGTCATTAAATGACAGACATCTGAATTTCAGACTTCAGCAGTCTGAAAATATATACTAACGCAAAACCTGTTCTATCAACTTTCTATGTTTTTAAGAGAAATATTTAAAATATTTTGCTGATTGTGAGCCTTTGTCCCACCCATTATTTTTAGTTTTGTGGTGATTTAGTCAAATCAGACTATCATTTGAGTGCTTATGATATGACTTGCATTACTAGTAGTCATACAATGATGACTAATAGCATGCTGGGTAATGGGCACTATATATTTTGTGTGGGCTATATATGTAGCAGTTTCAGTCAGTGTAGAAAGCATTAAGATGAGGAGATGTTTAGTATGTTAAATAGAAAGTACATCTGTATTTCCATTTAGTTTAAAGCATTAAGGTTATGAGGTGCTGGGTATGTTAAATAGGGGCTGTGAATATTTATAGGTTCATAGGTGTGTACTAGGGTAATGGCCCTGGAGCCTTTACAAGCCTAGCCAAAAAAAATTTCCCTGACACCGTGTCACCTGATGTTAGTTCACAGTGCCTCTATCCAGTAGGGCAAACTGGTGTGATCCCTGGGGTGAACTTTCTGTTACCCATCCACTCGTCGAGATTTCTCTTGAAGAGGGGCAGTGAGGTGCTCTGCTTGACATAAATGGGAAGCTTATTCCAGAGTATGGGCAGTCTTTGGGAGATGAACCTGTCCCTCCAGCATGTTCTGTTGATAGTGGTAGTGAGATTGTGGTCTCTGGAGCATGTGGTGTCGTGTGGAGGGATTGGGATTTCTTTAGGTGTAGCATTTCAAGTAGGGCTGGGTCGGACATGGCTTTGTAAGTCAAGCAGAGATCACCTCTGAGCAGATGATAAGAGACTGAGAACAGCTGAAGTTTCTTGAGTCTGTCCATGTAGGACATGTGTTTAAGGCCTAGGATCCTTTTTGTAAGGTACTTTTGTGGCCTCTCCAGCTGTTGTAGGTGTCTGGTCAGGTACATGCCAAATGGGGCATTATATTCAATGATTGGTCTAATGAGGGATGAGTAGAGAGGGATGATGACCTCTTTCTTTCTGGATGCGAACCCTTTGGTTATAAGATGTGCCATGTAGAAGGACTTTCTGACCACATGGTGGTCGAAGGTGAGGTGGCTGTCGACCTGGGTGCCAAGATCTCTAATGGCCCCTTCAGTGCTTAGTGGGCTCCCATCAATGTGATAATTTGGGAGAGCTGAGTTTTTTTCCAAAGGGAATAACGCATTTTTTGGCGTTAAGCTTAAGGCCAAGGTTCCAACACCAGTCATTGGTCTCAGAGAGGCCCTTTTGTAGGATGTCTGCATCACTTGGGGAGTTGATAATGACTCTTAGCTTGCAGTCATCAGCGAACTTGGTCAGCCAGAGTCCCTTTGTGTTGGCCTAGACTTCTGAGAAGTAGGTGCCAAACAGGAGAGGGCCCAGGACCAAGCCCTGTGGCACTCCACCTATGACTGGTCAACAGTCTGACTAGGAGTCCACAACTTTCACTCTGTAGGTCCTGTCTGTAAGCCAGTTTGCAACCCACCTAGTGATATAAGGATTGATGCCTAGTTTGGTGGGTTTATCAATGATACCCGAGTGGGGAATGGTATCAAAGGCCTTGGCCAGGTTGAGGTAGGCTGTATGCACTGCCTTACCATTATACACAGCCTTGATGACTGGCTCAAAGAAGTCAACCAGGTTCAGCAGGCAGGATCTCCCCTTGATGAAGCTAAACTGTGTGGGGTCAAGAGTTTGGAGATTGCCTATATCTTTGTTGAGCAGGTCCATGATGATGTGCTCTGTAACTTTGCATACTAGACTTGTCAGGCTAATGGGGCAGTAGTTCCCAGGGTCTGTAGTTGCTCCCCCTTTGTGGAGAGGGATGACTGTAGTGGTGCACCATTTGTTAGGGACAAAGCCTGAGGTAAGGCTGTGATTGAACAGAGCACACAGGTGTAGTGCCAATTCATTTTGTAGTTCATGTAGGATGTAGTCAGGTCCCATGGAAGCTGTATTCTTGGCTTTGGACAATGCAGCTTTTATCTGTGCCACAGAAATGGTGGGTACCAGACTTTTTTCTGGTATTGTAATAGGGTCTTTGGGGGGGAGGTAAAGTTGGCACTGAATCTGTCAGCCAGTATGTTGGCTATATCTGTTGGCTCAGTATAGGAGGTATCAGGATCAAATGGTGGAAATTGAAAAAGGGTAATTGTGAGGTGGAGTTCAGGGAAGAGTTAAGACAGGCACTGAGTGGTAGTGAAGAGTTACTGAATAGCTGGGTAACTACAGCAGAGCTAATAAGGGAGATGGCTAGAAAGGTGCTTGGTGTGACAACTGGAAAGAGGAAGGAGGACAAGGAGACCTGGTGGTGGAATGAGGAAGTTCAGGAGAGTATACAGAGAAAGAGGTTGGTGAAGAAGAAGTGGAATTGTCAGAGAGATGAAAAAAGTAGACAGGAGTATAAGGAGATGAGGTGCATGGCAAAGAGAGAGGTGGTGAAGGCTAAGGATAAGGCATATGAAGAGTTGTATGAAAGGTTGGACATTAAGGAGGGAGAAAAGAACCTGCACCGATTGGCTAGACAGAGGAACCGAGTTAGGAAAGATGTGCAGCAGATAAGGGTGATAAAGGATAATGAGGGAAACATACTTACATGTGAGGAGAGTGTGTTGAGTAGATGGAAAGAGTATTTTGAGGGGCTGATGAATGAAGAGAATGAGAGGGAGAGAAGGTTGGATGATGTGCAGATAGTGAATCATGAAGTGCAGTGGATTAGCAAGGAGGAAGTAAGAATAGCTATGTAGAGGATGAAGAATAGAAAGGCTGTTGGTCACCATACCTGTGGAAGCATGGAGGTGTTTACATGAAATGGCAGTAGAGTTTTTAACTAGATTGTTTAATGATATCTTGGAAAGTGAGAGGATGCCTGAGAAATTGAGAAAAAGTGTTTTGGTACCGATTTTTAAGAATAAGGGTGATGTGCAGAGCTGTAGTAACTACAGAGGGATTAAACTGATCAGTCACAGCATGAAGTTATGGGAAAGAGTAGTGGAAGCTAGGTTAAGAAGAGAGGTGATGATTAGTGATCAGCAGTATGGTTTCATGCCAGGAAAGAGCACTACAGATGCGATGTTTGCTCTGAGAGCGTTGATGGAGAAGTACACAGAAGGTCAGAAGGAGTTGCATTGTGTCTTTGTGGACTTAGAGAAAGCATATGACAGGTTGCCTAGAGAGGAGTTGTGGTATTGTATGAGGAAGTCAGGAGTGTCAGAGAAGTATGTAAGAGTGGTACAGGATATGTACGAAGGTAGTGTGACAGCAGTGAGGTCTGCAGTGGGAGTGATGTATGCATTTAAGGTGGAGGTGGGATTACATCAAGGATCAGCTCTGAGCCCTTTCTTATTTGCAATGGTGATGGACAGGGTGACAGACAAGATCAGACAGGAGTTCTCGTGGACTATGATGTTTGCAGATGACATTGTGATCTGTAGTGAGAGTAGGGAATAGGTGGAGAAGACCCTGGAGGGGTGGAGATATGCTCTAGAGAGAAGAGAAATGAAGGTCAGCAGGACTAAGACAGAATATATGTGTGTGAATGAGAGGGAGGATGGAGGAATGGTGAGGATGCAGGGAGTAGAGGTGGTGAAGGTGGATGAGTTTAAATACTCGGGATCAACAGTTCAGAGTAATGCTGAGTGTGGAAGAGAGGTGAAGAAGAGAGTACAGGCAGGATGGAGTGAGTGGAGAAGAGTGTCAGGAGTGATTTGTGACAGACAAGTACCAGTAAGAGTGAAAGGGATGGTCTACAAGAGGGTAGTAAGCCCAGATATGTTATATGGGTTGGAGACAGTGGCATTGACAAAAAGGCCGGAGTCGGAGCTGGATGTGGCAGAGTTAAAGATGTTAAGATTTGCACTGATTGTGATGAGGGTGAACAGGATTAGGAATAAGTATATTAGAGGATCAGCCCAGGTTGGAAGGTTTGGAGACAAAGCCAGAGAGGCAAGATTACGATGGTTTGGACATGTGCTGAGGAGGGATGCAGAGTATATTGGGAAAAAGATGCTAAGGATGAAGCTGCCAGATAACAGGAAAAGAGAAAGGCCTAAGATAAGGTTTATGGATGTGGTGAGAGAGGACATGCAGGTGGTTGGTGTGACAGAGCAAGATGCAGAGGACAGAAAGAAATGGAAACAGATGATCTGCTGTGGCGACCCCTAATGGGAGCAGCCAAAAGAAGAAGAAGAAGCAGAAGATTGTGCAATAACTCTGAGCATTATGATACACTGGATACTGCCTTGGAGGTTCTTGATATAGCTATAGAAAGCTTTGTGGTTGTTTTTGGTGTTGGCTACACTTCTGCCTTCATAACTGGCTTTAGAGGATTTGATAAGGGATCTCAAATTTTTGTTGAGTCTTGTAAGAGAGTCTTTCCAGTCTTGTGACTTCATTTTTTTCTGCAACAGTATTTTCCTTCTGTTGTAGAGTTTATTGATGGCT
This sequence comes from Protopterus annectens, assembly GCF_019279795.1. NCBI lineage: Eukaryota > Metazoa > Chordata > Ceratodontiformes > Protopteridae > Protopterus > Protopterus annectens. The sequence goes on along the minus strand of NC_056730.1, from coordinate 649,198,422 downwards.
GGGGACCATCAGACTGGCTTTCTTTTTTGGGGGAGAGTGTCTTGGTTCTATTTGGTATGGAGAGATCCATGCATTTGAGTACGTGTTCGTACAGTGCATTGGTGTATGATTCGGCAATCATGCAGCTATTTTTTCATTGGCATGGGTGCCGAGAAGTTAGCCACCTCTGTTTTTAGGAGCTCAAAGTCAGCTTTGGAGAAGTTTTTCAGTGTGGTCACCCTAGTGGCGGGCGTGGGTGAGATGGAGATATCCATGGTGATCAGTTTGTGGTTGGATTTATCCAGGGAGGTGTTGACTATAGGTGGGGAGCAACAGTCTCCCATGTTGGTGATAACCAGGTTGAGGATGTTGCTTCCTCTAGTGGGGGACAAAATGAGCAGGTCCATAGGTTCATAGGTAGGTACTAGGTTATTGGCCCTAGGACCCATACAAGCCTAGCCAAAAAATGTACCCTGGCTTTCACCACCCAAGAAAATTATTTTCCTGTGCCCCTGTCAAGCAGAGCCACAAAAGTGATCCCCGGGGTGAATTTCCCATTTCCCATCCAATCATCAAGATTTTTCTTGAAGAGTGCTAATGAGGAGCTCTGTTTGACATAGATAGGTAGTCTGTTCCAGAGTATGGGAAGTCTCTGGGACAGGAATCTATCCCTCCAGCATGTTCTGTTTATTGTGGTGACAAGGTTATGGTCCCTAAAGCGTGTAGCTCAGAGGGATTGGGATTTCTTTAAGTGGAGCATGTCCAACAGCTCTGGGTTTGACATAGCTTTGCATGTTAGGCAGAGATCGCCCCTGAGTAGGCGATATGTGATGGAGTAAAGCTGTAGCTTTTTGAGACGGTCTGCATAGGGCATCTGTTTGAGGCCAGTAATCGTCTTTGTGAGGTATTTCTGTGGTCTTTCCAGTTGTTGTAGATGTCTTGTGAGGTACATACCAAAAGGGGCGTTGTACTCTATAATGGGTCTAATGAGTGATGAGTAGAGGGGAACAATGACCTCTTTTTTTCTGGATGAGAATCCTTTTGTGATGAGATGTGCCACGTAGAAGGATTTCCTGACCACTGTGGCGATGTTATTATCAAAGGGGAAACTACTGTCCACCTGTGTCCCAAGGTCTCTTATCACATTTTCAGCATTAAGTAAACTACCAGGGCATTGGAGTTGATAAATTCCAGAAAGCGTTGGGGCTGTACCTTGGTACTTGAATAGTTTTCCCAGTTAATGGAAGGGTAGTTGAATTCATCCCGTATCAGAGTATTGGACTGGACCTTGATAGATTCCAGGGTGCTTAGGAAGTTGGAATGAGAGTCAGGGGACATGGTTGGGGTTCTGTTGCAGGCTATGACTTGTATCGCTGTATTACCCAGTGTTAATTATACCTGAAGCATCTCAGATGCATTATGCTGGGCTACCAGTCTGGAGGTGTGTGCATCCTTTATGAATATGGAGACACCACCACCTTTGGAGCTTCCGGCTGTATTCTGGAGCCAAAAGGTATGGAATGAGTTGTAGCCTGGGAGTGCAGGGGTGCTTTCTGCCTCTTTAAAGCAGGTCTCTATTACAGCACACATGTTGACATTCTCCATTATGAGGAGAGCTTCGAATGAGTGCATCTTGAGATTTAAACTTCTGGCATTGTGCAGCATGACCCTCAGATTGCATTTGTTTGTAGCAGTTATAATGGAGTTTTGGTCTTTGGAACACTGCCTAAAAAAGGCATTGTAGGGGTGGCAAGAACCTTAGCTAGTAGCCAGAATCCCAGGGGTGACAGATGCAGGCCATCTCTGGCAAAGCATCGAGGTCTGTCAATCATGTCGTCCCAGGCAGACAGATACTGAATCCCCTTAGAATGACACCAGAAACTTAGGCATTTGTTGAAGTCAATAATTTTCTGCTCGTACTGTGGTATAATTCTGGGTGACGGCAGAATACTGCTCAGGGCCAGGGTCATAATTGCCTGGGCCACATAATCTGAGAGTTCCATCACATCTCTCTTCATGTAGTCCAGGGAGGTACATGTCAGGTCATTCTCACCCACATGGACAATGACTGAGTCATATTTGTATTTGTTGTGGAGTAACCTGAGTGCATGTGTTATGTGGCAGATCCTGGCACCTGATAGACAACTAACTGTCACCTTCTCCTTGCTCAGCCTAGTGAGTGAGACATCTGTGTGCCTCACAATTGAGTCTCCTATGATTAGTACATTGGGCAAAGTGTTTTGCCTTAAGGGCTTAGGTTGAGGGGCACACTGTGGTGGTGTGGTATGTGTTCTGGGGTTGGTGTTGCATTGTGGTGGTTGAGTGCATTTCTGTCTCAGGGGTCTCTGTTGTTTGGGTAAACTTTTATTGAGCGCCTCCACAAAGGTGGGTGTATGGTTTGTGTTTCTATATGTGAGTTGTGATGGTTGGTGTTTTGGAGGGCTGTGTGTTCCATGTAGTGAGTTGCAAGTGTTGACCTTCTCTTCTTGACCAGCTAGTCCGGTCTTGGCTGGAGAGTGCACTGCTTTCAATTTAGTGATATAAGTACATCTCTCACATGTATGAGTGTTGGGAGGTAAGAGGAGAGGGTTGTCTGTGTACATGAGACAGTTGCTACACTGGCTCAGAATGCCCAAGTGCACCAGCCTAGCAAGAGAAACACAGGAAATTGCCCTACAGTCATACCTGCGGGGGTGGTCATATCTAATAAGTACCAATGCTGTTATTGAGTAGGAACAGCTAGTGCTGATATCACCTAAGTGTGCTACAATAAATGCTACTAAAGCCTGTTAGAGTGCTAGTCGATTAAGCTAATTGAAGTGCAAGAAGTAAAGAACAAGCACATTCTAAGGGAAAAATTGAGCACCGCTGCTTGGTGCGCAAACCCATGCAAACACAGGCCTTTAAACCAGAAAGTTGAAAGGGATGGAAAAACTGCCCAAACGGCCAATAAATTACAGGTTCTGGGCCAGAAAACACTCCTCTTGTGGTAGATAGGCTACCTAGTGCTTACTACTCCCACTGATAAGCTAGAAGGCTTCCCTCTAACACAGAAAGGTCTGGGAGACTCAGAAACTTACAAACAGTCCTGGTTACAGCAAATCTGTATCGGGACAAGACTAGTTACAGGAAAGGCTGGAAACAAGCTTAGAACTTTTTTTAGAGTGATAGGTCAGTGTAAAGCAGATGGGTTATATAAAAAAGGTAAGCAATATTACTACTTAAAGTATCCTTTGTCTCTATATAATGCATTAGGGTTATGCGCTCTTATGAACAGGGAGTGTGTCATGTAATAGTCCAGGGTTTGAATTTCTTTATATTGCATTTGCAGTGTGTTTCTGAGTAACAGGGCACTGCTGTGATCTTTTTGTTTGGTGGTGATGCCCTTCAAGGAGTTGTTACTGATTGCCTTCTTGTCAGCACGCACTATGCCTCTGAATGACGACCTTAGTTATTGTTGTGCTCGGTCTCCAGGTTCTATGCTTAGCTGGATACCTTCTGTGTGGGTTCTGCATGTTTTCATCAGGTTTATGCATGTAACAATTGAGAGTCTCTACCTAGTACAGTTATTACTGTTGCTGCTTCAGTGTTTGATCACCAGGTTTAAATCTCAGTTAGATGCCTTCCATGAGGGATCTGCATGCCCTCCTATCTGTGCCAGGTTCATGTGTATAACAGCTGCAGAGTGTCACTCTGGCACAGGAGTTACTGTTACTGCCTTACATTGCTTGCTCTTTGCTGTTAATTTTTCAGGTGGAGGTTATTGACTTGTGTGAAGTCTTCATGTTCTCTGGCATGCACATGCCATATTTTTTCCTTATGGATAGCTATGTATCAAGGTGTAGTACACATCGGGGGAGTTTCAAGTTACAGGATGTGAGCAAGTATCTCTGACTAGCGACTATGACACAGGCCTCCAAGTCACTGCTCTCGCTGGTCACCTAATCATGTTGTCTCATTCAGAGAAGCTCCTTCTGCAGGAACTTGGCACTTATCCTATTTCTCACTGGAATCAGATGCATCCAGTAAAGGCACTTATCCTATTTCTCACTGGAATCAGATGCATCCAGTAAAGGGAAAAGAAAAAAATGTTCTCCTAGTTATACAGTACTTCACTCAGTCCCCTGGTACATGACAGAAACTTCTGGATTTCTGTGATGATCATAATGAAAGTGCTGAATTTATCTTAACAAGAACAAAGAACATCATTGTGCAGAAAGGAGTGAAAGTACAAAACTTCTCTAGCTATGCTGCAGACAATACCTCAGTTTATTATGGAGAATACAAGTCTGTTTTTAAATGTCTGAAAGCTGAGATGCCTGACATCATTGCAGCATACTGTTTGTGCCACGTAGTACATAACTGTACAAGTGAGTCAGTACAAGACATGTGCTGTAGTTGCTGGTAGCAGTAGGCTATTCTGTGGGGACAGGTGGAAGGAGAGGCAGGAGTTAGTCAGGTGGTTTGGACCAGTGACTGCCATGTGTCAAGAAGGAAGGATTTTGGATCTATTTGAAGGTTTTTTGTGCGTTTATTTGGTTGAAGTAGATTAAAAAGGAATTCCATTGTTTTGCAACATGGCAAGCATGTGGTGAATACCCATGAGAGTTGTGTAAGGGAGTCCCATCTGGCAGGCATTTTTCAGATGAACAGAGAATATGACAAGGGATATACAAGAGCAGTAAACTGCTGAGAGAGGGACAGGTTTGTGGCTTGTGGAGGATTTTTTGTTCTACTTTAATGGGTTGAATTTGAGGAGGTTAGGGATTTTAAAACAGTTTAGCCATTTGAGAGCTACACAGTGGTGTGTTCTGTTAGGAATAACAGGTAATACACTTTGCAGTCTTGTTGTATAATTGCTCAAGTTTTGTGAGTTGTGCTGATTGAAAATTGGTAGATATCATTGAAGCATATGTCAAGGGCGGTATAAGATAAGCAGAAACAGTGTCCTTTCTTGCTTTGATCAGACAAGTACTTTTTAGACTGATAGAGATTGCCAGATTTTTGGTTGATCTCTGGGTTTTTTGGTGAATGTGTGGTTTATATTTTAGGTGTTCAGCATTAGTGATTCCAAGTAGTTTAGAATGGTGGACAAGTTCAAGTAATGTGTCATCAAATGATTGAAGGGTAAGGGGGATGAGCGGTGTTCATACTAGTTTAGGCGTTAAGAGTATACGTTTTGTTTTGGGGATGTTTGGGACTAGGCCAGATTCTAGAAACCAGGTTTTCACTGGTGTGAAGAAATGTACAGTGACTTTTTGAAGCCTCAGAGATAGAGGGAGATGAACAGATGATGTTGGAGTCATCTCCATACTGGATCAGAGCAGACTTGGTTAGTACAGTAAGCAGATTGTTGAAGAGACACGGGCCTAGGATTAATCATTGGGATGGGGAGGAATGTGGAGGAGGCTTGTATCCTTTTACACTCTTAATTCTATGATGAAACCAAGATTTGACTCACAGGATGGCTTTGTCTGATAAGCCTATCTTGGAGTGTCTGTTAAGGAAAAGTGGGTATAGACAGTATTACAAGCTTTAGACATGTTAAGGAATACTGAGAAGGCTAGAAGATTTCTGTTCCTAAGGGTATTTATAGAACTGAGAAAAGAAACTAGAGCTTCTTCCCTCTCTAATCCTCTGTTTGATGTTTGTCAACATTTATTTAAATGTGCTGCATAAAACAGCATAGAAAAACATTGACATGCAAGGAAATGGGTGATTTAGAGGCACAGACAGCAATGCTGCATTAGGGAAAAATAATGCAATATGCAGGTGTGCAAATGACTGCATAATGATGTGAAAATGAGGCACCACCCACAAATGGGGGTCAATGAATATTTAAATTATGGCATCGGAGATAGTGGAGATATTCAGAGATGAATAAAGCAAATACACAGTGCCGCAAGAATTACCTTTTATGTACATCATGAATTGTTGGTGTACAGGCCACTAGAGAATGTATGCAATGGCAATAGTTATATTAAAGCAGTATGTGTTAATATCTATCTGGGCCAGTGCCCTAGATGTGGTACACTGTGGCTTTCTGCATCTAAATAGATGGTATCACAAGCACCTAACATACAACAATATATTTGTCCAGGACTTTAAGATCCACTTCATTGTGTACAGTGTTAAAGGACCACTACATACTTCAGCAAATTTCCTCATTTCTAACATGTGCTTCTCCCCTATCTTTTGACTCTACCACTCATAAATACTTCCTTTATGAAAGTAAGTCCTCATTTTGACTGTTTCTGTCATCTTCGTATCTACAGCTCCAATACTGTGAGCCATTTTTCAGCTTCTAACCGTCTTACAGTGTAGTTTTCACTGTAAGGGCGCTGTAAGGGCTGGGTAATAATGCCCTTTCTTTTTCCTATGTTGCCACTGAAAGGCTGCCCAAGGACCAACCACCTTCAGTCCTTTCACCCTAGAAACACCCCTTGCAATTAATTATGCCACAGAACCTTTGAATATTTGATGTATGACATAAAAAACAGGATGCTGTGCAAGCGAAGAAACTATTCTCTCCGCTGTAGTTGCTGTGCACATCTATTTTGTTGATGCATTATCTACCTTCTTCTACCTGCAGATCATGAAGACAGTGCTATTCTGAAATTATAATTTTTTTAATAAGATATGTGCAAAGATCGTCATTTGTTCCACGATCCTATACTGTGTAGCACAGCCTGTTAGTGGAATAAACATTTTTTTTTTCATTATCTCAGTATGCCTGTCCCCCCTCAAACTAGTGTGGTGAAATATTTACAATGCATTTATTTTTATTCATGTTCCGTATTGCAATTGTCAATGCAAACGATCCCATTAAGGAACATTAAAGAAAAAGGAATGCAGTGCTTTTTTACTTCTTTTTCACCATTTGATAATATTCCAGCCAGCTGTGAGTACTGCGACATAATGTCCCTCGATTCTGTTGCAGAACTTTATTCAGTTTGACACCAATGTCTCTCAGAGTGTGCTTCTTTGCTCTCTTGAGACTATGTTTAGAACAATCTTGTTCTTTTTTTTTTTGGGAGGGGTAGCAAGTACTTCTTTGAGTAGATTACTCCTTTTTTATTAACTTTGTACTGCAGTGAGGAGTAAAAATTACTAAGTTGTAATGGGTATCCACCAATATTTAGTACCTGGACTTTGCACACCTTTGAACTATGAAGACCGCAGGAGAGGAGACATACTCCTGTTCTGTGGACTTTGCAGATTTTGTCAGACCACCTGACCTGTTCATGGTGGTGTAACACTTATCCTAGTCAGGGTACCTGGACACAGTTCAGCATACCTTAGTTTCTCAGTACCTGAATGGGGTAAACAGATAGTGTCCTCTACAGCTGCCATTTCAGTGGTCCGGTAACTGTCTTCTATAATGTGTTTGGACACTCGAGCAAACATGACCTTTTTGGTTGTGAGCTGATCTTTATCACGTCCTCACATTTCTACAATGTAGTGCTACAAATCATAACCTGCATAAGTCCTGTTGAGATAAATAAATCCTGTAGGAGCTACAGACAGTCATGACATGCATCATTACGAAGGAGGAAATTTATGGTGATCAGTAGAAGAAATTTGGTTAGCATGGAAGAACAGACGTCAGATGACTGTTGCAATCAGTGGTGATGGAGTAAAATGGGGTGCACTGAGCCTTCCTCTCATAAACCCTTCAGGATTTTGTTTCTTTCTGGTTCGCTTAGCTAAGCCATGGTTTTTATTATCTCTCTTGCTTGTGCTCCTGAGCTCTTACCACAGCTTTATGTGCCCATCCCATGATACATAGAAAGTTGTTATGAATATTGCTCTCCAGTATTTATTTTAGCATGATATTCAGTATATCTGTAACTCTTTGTTGAGTACTTAACATCCTTTATCTGCTTACCCCATTTAAAAGTTAATCAATATTCTTGTTTTGTTGTAATCTGTTGTCCACATCTTGTGCTCTTTGCTCATGGAAGTGTCTGTCAGCTTTGCTGTGTGTTTCCATGTTGGAGTGTGAAAGTTTGTATTGTTGTTTATACTGTGTTTCAGGAGAGTGCACATATGAAACACATTGTCCTTGTGCAGTTTTTATAATCTGTTAGTATCCTGGTTTATGTGGATACTGCACAGTTTAAGGCATACAGTGTTCTATGTGTCTTTTTACAAATCTTTTTCCCTGGAAATGTACACACGATACCATAGCATGTTGGCAGTCCTGGTATGAGCTTTGTTACACTGTAAGCTTTATTTAGTGAGTGTTTGATTTGGTCCTCATTTAGTTTTTGCCAGTGTGTGTATCCATTTGACTCCTGACCATCAGCCTTTTATGTTTTTTTTCCTTGGAGTGAATTGTTTTCTTTGTCAGTGTTATGTTTCAGACCAGTCTGGTACCCTTTTACTGATCTGTTAGTCTTCTGACCTCTTCAGTCCTTTGCCACAATTGTGTTTTCTACTGACATTGTACAGGGGCTACCTCTCCCATGTCACTGATAGATTAATTCATTGTTTCCTGTTATTATTCTGTTGTAAGTAGTCATGCCTCTTGTTTGTTTTAAAATCTGTGTTCCCTACATCCTTCTGCTGCAGAATTTGCCTTGATAGCTATGTATGACCTGCCTGCCATGACAGGCCACGCTTCTTATGTAGATCTTCTGGGTGGGTTCCTGCCTTTAGTAATTTCAGACTTTAATTAAAGATGGATGACCACATCCCTGATCCCAGTGCTAGAGTGGATAAGGCTGTGGAATAACACACTGCATTTAAAGCCACTTGTTAAATAGAGGAAGTATAGATACTACCTTCTGAACACTTATCATGCATACAGGTGAATAGCTGAAAGTGTAGGCTTGTGACTTTCATCATCTGTCCACATTGTGCCAAGACGTGTTGCTTCGATTCCATATAGTAGTAGTCTGTTCCTGAACCTGGGTCAGTGACATCACCGATGAAAATGTAATCATTTTCATAGTGGGCCTGCTTTGCCCTCTCTGCTTTTATTGATTCCTTGCATTTTTCTGCTGACCAGCTCTCTGTATATTCCTTTCCGTAATTACTGATTCCTCATCTTTAACATGCATTGCTGTCCTCAAACAGTCTGGTGTCCTGTCCTTGCCGTGTTCTGCATGTGGTGTATGAAAATGTCAAGTTGTAGGGTTTGGTATGTTTGTGTAAGTAAATGTGTATGGTGTCTGTGTGCTAAGGGCTGAGCAGTAGAATGATGATGGAGGCTGCTGTGCTTTCCTGTATGTTCATAATTCGTTATCTTATTGCATTTATTTTTTTTCTTTGTATTATTAAATTGTGCTGATCTCAAAACTATTGATAAGTATGCCTTTCAGTTGTTCAGAGTTTTTCTCATATTTGAGATGTTTGCCTCATATTTTGCTCTTTTGTCATAATAGTTTTTGATTTCTGGCAAGTCATTGGTGGCTAAATCCACTAAATAATGACAAACATTGGCATTTCAGATTTCATATTCTTCAGAAAAAAATGCATCTTAATGAAAAAGCTGTTATTCTAGCAACTATCAAAGTTTAAGCAACACAAACCATATCAAGCCTACATGCTGTTAACCAGCTGCTTCCTGTGGGATCTGGTTTGATTCCCCCAAACATCATTTGTGTATTGTGTGATCTTGAGCAAGTCATTTATCCAGATATGCTCTGGGGCAATTGGGTCAAGTTTATTGTCTTTTTTTTTCTTTAATTATGTTATCCAGTCTGAATGCAGATTAGTTAAACATAGTGAAACTGTGAAAAAATAGATATTTTTGGCCTGCAAGACCAGAAACCATGTCAAACAGTTTTGCAGATGATTATCATGTTCCCTGTGTAGTGCTATCTTGTTGATCAACACATCTGTTTCTGACATTTTAATGTGCTATTTATTAATATTATTTTATCTATTATTAATGTGATATTATATGATGTATTTACAAATGATGAATTTGTAGTTGATTTTTTTATTTATATGACTTACATTTTTAATTTGACTTCCATGCAAATTGCGGGTTTGAAAAATCTTTTTTTAACAATGAGTATGTTGTATACATATTTTAGTTGTATCAGAATGAATATTGCACATTTGAGTGTAATAGCACAGTACCTTATGTAGGTATAGAAGTAAAGCAAAAACGTGCAGATTTGGTGATTTGTGAGATGAGTTGATAAAAGACAGATTTGTATGTTGTGTTAATAATGATGCAGTGAGAAAGATTTTGCTTTGAGATAATGATTTAACATTGAGCAAAGCCATAGAGATTTGTCAAATATATGAGCTTACAGAAAAGCACACAAATATGCTTACGAATGAGAAAAGTATGCATGCTGTCTCTCATATAGTGTCTACTAGTGCGAATGTTGATAGTGTGAGACACAAAGCTAAGATAAATAAGAGATGCAAGCCGAAGAATGTGACAGTACCCAATTTAACCATAAACCAAATGGGGCAGCTACAAACAATTTTATTGTTAAGTGTCATAATTGTGGAGGTAACCATGAACCTAAACGAAAAAAAGTGCTTAGCTTTTGGTCAGCAATGTCACAAATGTAAAAAGTGGAATAATTTCAAAAAGTTTTGTATGTCTAAACTGCCACATACTTTTAATAAAAGAGAGCATTTAAAGAAGCAAGTAGATCAGTTAGAAAGCTGCAAGTAAACTGGTGTATCTGTGCTTGATAAAATGATTAATACAGTAAGCTATCAGCCAACTGGTAATCTGGCAGCAAAGGGTGAACATTTTTGTACTGTTCGGTTTAATGGAAAACCTGTAGAGCTTAAAGCAGATACTGGGTCCAAGTGCAGTGTTATATCAGCACAAATGTTTGCCACAGTAAAAGCTGGTGAAAAACTTCATTCATCAAAGTGTGCAAAACTTGTTGCTTATGGTGGCGAAGTGATTCAGACTGATGTAGGAGTAGTTCTCACATGCCATTCTGCTGTGAACAGCTATGACTTGTGGTTTTACATAGTCAAAAGACACATGGAGTCATTGTTAGGCCTCAAAGATAGTTTGAGAATGGGACTGATTTCATTCAGTAAGGAGGTCCATCATATCAGTATGAACAAGCACGATAGTTTTACACAGAATATTTTTTGTGAATATGCTGATATTTTCAGAGACGAGCTTGGCAAGCTACCAGTCACGTATTCCATGAGGTTAAACCATTAAGTAAGTCCAGTTGTCCAACCAGCAAGGAAGATTCCAATAGCAATGCAGAGCAAGTTAAAAACAACACTAGAAGAAATAGTGAATTTAGGTGCGATAACTCCAGTAAAAGAAACAACTGAATGGATATCCTCCATGGCTGTAGCTCTTAGGAAAAGTTCAGATGATATTCAAATATGTCTTGATCCAAGATATTTAAACAAAGCATTTAAACATCCTCATCATTCGATGTGCACAGTAGAAGAAGTAGCAGGTCTCATGCCAAATGCCACTATTTTTTTAGTCTTAGAAGCAAAAAGTTTGTTTTGGCAAATTTTGCTGAATTACAAATCTTTATTGTTAACTACTTTCAGTACACCATTTGAAAGGTACAGATTTCTGAGAATGCCATTTGGGATAAATTCTGCCAATGAACTCTTTCAACGTGCAATGGAGCAGATTTTTTTTTCAGATTATCTATGTGCTATCATAGTAGATGACATTATTGTAGAGGGCAATGGTGTAGGCAAACATGATAGAAACCTCAAGAAAGTTCTAGACCGGGCATATGAAGTCAATCTTAAACTGAATCCCCATAAATGTAAATTCAAGCTGAGAGAAGTTACTTATGTGGGTCATTTGTTTACTAGTTCTGGCTTACAACCAGATCTGTCTAAGCAACCTGCAATTCTTGAGATGCCAGTTCCAGACAATGTCACATCATTGCAACGTTTTCTTGATATGGTCAACTATTTAGGAAAGTTCATCCCAGACCTGAGTGAACTTTCAGCATCATCGCGTGCGTTGACAAACAAAAATATTAACTGGTCCTGGTTAGAACAACACCAAAGAGCATTTCACATTCTGAAACAGAAAATTGCTTCTCCATCCTCATAGAGTTATGATGTTCGCAAACCTGTAACTCTTTCATTGAGATGCTTCAAAGTATGGTCTTGGTGCAGCATGTCTTCAAGAAGGCATACTAGTAGCCTATGCATCCAGATCTTTAACCCAAACTAAGATGCAGTATGCACACATTTAAAAAGAGCTTTTGGCAGTAGTGTTCGCATGTTTGAAGTTCACTGATTATATTTATGGCAAACCTATTCAAATAGACACTGATCACCAACCTCTAGTAACAATTATAAAAAAGCCAATACATTCAGCAATAGCATGCCTGAAACACATGATGTTACAGTTACAAAAGTACAATTTCAATATTGTCTACACAAAACGCAAATATTTATAGCTTGCAGATGTTTTGTCAAGAGCACCCAAACAACAGAACAGCATGACAATAAGAAACCAGATTTGAAAGTCATGGATGTCAAAAATTTTTCCTCATCACATCTTGATCAACTTAGACAACACACAGCTTTAGACCCAGTTATTCAGAAGCTGACACATGTTATTAATCAAGGATAGCCAATGTGACAAACTAGTCTACCACATGATGTCCGGAGGTATTTTCCTTACCAAGACAAGGTCATGATGGAAGATGGTATCACCATGAAAGATTCTAAAGTAGTTATTCCCTCAGCATTACAACAGGAATATAACAAGATTTTACATTGTGGACACCCAGGTACCGATTCTACCAAAAGGGCAAGAGACCTTCTATTTAAAAAAATATAGAGAAGGAAACTCTAGCATGTTCTATCTGCAATAGTACTAAACCGCATCAACGAAAAGAACAACTTCAGCTAAACCAGATTCCTGAACTACCATGGTCGATGGATGCTACTGATATTTTTGAATGGAATGGTCAGCAATACTTAGTGTTAGTAGACTCATACTCATATTGGTTTAAAATTGACCTTCTTCCTCATCTAACGTCCAGCACTGCCATTACAGAATTGAAGAGACATTTTACTGTGCATGGTAGTCCACACAAAGTTGTATCTGACAATGGTACACAGTTTACCAGTCAGCAGTTCAAGAAATTTGCTGAGTCTTGAGACTTTCTCCATGTTACTAGTAGTCCTGAGAACCCCCAGTCCAATGGATTAGCTGAGCGTGCAGTCCCCTTCAACTATTTAAATTTATTGGCCATGCTACTGTATTCCATAGTACCAGAATACAAAAGTGACCACCCCTTTCAATCCATCTTGCTGTTTTAAAAATAGTAACTCTCCACTAAACCTTAACTTTTTAAACAGGCAAAACTTAAGTTACCTACTTTCACGTCTAACTTCTCTAGTGCACACTGCAGTGTGCATTTTTTTTTCATCTTACCTTTAAACATCCCTGTGACTAGCATTTGCTCTAATACCTGCTGGAAAGCACTAGGAAGCCTTAAACTGATACAAGCACTCAACTCTCCTTGTTAATAAGGAGAAATTAATAGTAGGCACTAAACAGCCTATAATTGCAAAGTACCTTGCTAAGGTAAGGGAAAACAGCTTCTGTACTTTGCAAAAAAAAAGCCCCAAACCAGGTATGTCCATGGGTCAGCTTCCGGTGATTTCTCCTGTCCACCTGGTGAATATGGGCATACTGGGGCAATGCAGCAATTGCCTCATGTACACAGACAACCCTCTCCTCCTACCACCAACACTACAAGCTGTGAGAGATGCACTTACACAGCCAAAATGGAAGCAAAGCTCTCTCCACCCAAGATTGTGCTAGACAGTCAAGAGGAGAAGGTTAACACCCACACTATACCTCAAGCAACACATAGCCCTTCTAAACCCACACCACCAACACCCACATATAGCAACACTAATTCCACATATGCAGAGGCCCCTAACTGTAACCTGTCCAAGCAACAAGGACCTCTGAAGCTGAAATGCAAACAAACACCAATCACAACCAAAGTGTCACATAGTTCACAACACCAGTGTGCCACCCAGCAACAGCCCCTAAGGCAAGACAACATACCTAACACTTTAGTCATAGGTGACTCTATAGTCCGGCACACTGATGTCTCACTCACCAGGTTGAACAAGGAAAAAATTACAGTTAGCTGCCTGTCGGGTGCCAGGATCCGCCACATAATGCATGCACTCAAGTCACTCCACAACAAGTACAAATATGACTCTGTCATTGTCCATGTTGGAGTGAATGACTTGAGACTTACCTCCCTGGACTACATGAAAAGAGACATGAAAGAGCTCTCGGATCATGTGGCCCAGGCAGGTATGACCCTAGCCCTGAGTAGCATCCTGCCTTCGCCCAGAATGTTACCACAATATAAGGACAAAATGATTGACTTCAACAATTGGCTAAGCTTCTGGTGTCATTCAAAGGGGATCTAGTATCTGTCTGCCTGGGACGACATGATCAACAGACCATGATACTTTGCCAGAGAGGGTCTGCACCTGTCGCCCCTGGGATTCAGGTTACTGGCTAAGGCTCTTGCCACCCCTAAAGTGCCTTTTTTAGGCAAAGTTCAAAGGACAAAACAACCACCGTAACAGGTGCAAGCATGTAAAATCTGAAGGTAATGCTACTCAATGCTAGAAGTCTAAATCTCAAAATGCACTGTCTCTCTCTCTCTCTCAAGGCACTCCTAAAAATGTAGAACATTGATATCTGTGCAGTAACTGAGACCTGGTTCAAGGCTCCAGAGAGCACCCCTGCAATACCAGGCTACAACTCTTACCACACTTTTTGGCCACCAAACCAGGACTGAAACACTAAAGGTGGAGGAGTGTCAATATTTACCAAGGATATTCACACCACCAGGCTAGTTGCCCAACACAATGCGTCTGAAATTCTCCAGGTGCAACTAACACTAGGTAAGACTGCAATCCAAATTGTAGCTTGTTACAGATCCCCAACATACCCCAAGATTCTCACTACACCTTTCTAAACATACTGGAAAATATTAAGATAGAACCAAACACCCTAATACTGGGTGATTTTGACTACTCTGCCATTAACTGGGAAAACTACTCCTGTACCAACACCTTTGCCCAACGGTTCTTGGAGTTCATAAATTCCAACGCCCTGGATCAACTAATCCATAGTCCCACAAGGGGCTCCAATATCCTAGACCTGGTCATTACCAACATGGGAAATCGATGCTCCACACCTATGGTCACCCCCTCATTAGACAGGTCTGACCATAAGCTAATCACCCTTAACATCCACATCCCACCCCCACCCTCCAGTAAGGAAATCTTCATAAAAAACTTCTCCAAAGCCAACTTCATGCTACTCAAGTCAGAAGTGACAAACTTCATGACACCCGTGCAGACGGGAACTGAAAGTTCAACTGCTGAATCCTACACTAAGGCACTGTACAAGCACATCCACTCATACATGAATCGTGCCATCCCAAATAGAACCAAGATGCTCTCATCCAAAAAAAGGAAGCCAATCTGGTGGTCCCCTGCCATAAACAAACTTTACAACAAAAGGAAGAAACTGTTGCAGAAAAGAGGAAAATCCCAGGATGTAAAAAACTCCCTTACCAGCCTCAGTAAGAAACTGAGATCTCTCATAAAATCCTCCAAAGCTAGTTACGAAAATAAAATTGCCAAAGATTCCAAAGATGACCACAAGGCATTCTATAACTATGTCAAGAATCTAAATGGCAATGCTCAGATCTGCTCTGAGCTAAAACAGAATGACATTAAATATACTGATCCCAAAGATATTGCCAATATCCTGGCAGACTGTTTCAGTGCCAACTTCACCCCCCTCTTACCCCCTAAATGGCCCATCTCAACACCGGAAAATTGCCAAATTCAGGTAATAACGGCCACACAGGTAAAAAACACACTCTCCAAAGCTAAGAATACAGCATCCATGGGACCAGATGACATCCCAAGCTGTGTACTATATGAACTACAATATGAACTGGCACCTCACCTAAGTGTCATGTTTAATCATAACCTCACCTCAGGTTTCGTGCCCACTGAGTGGCGCAGAGCTACAGTTATCCCACTCCACAAGGGGGGATCCACCTTGGATCCCGGAAACTACCATCCCATCATTCTGATGAGCCTTATCTGCAAGGCCATGGAGCGTATTATCATGGAACTTATAAACAAAGACATTGGCAACCTTCAAACAGTGGACCCTACCCAGTTTGGGTTTGTGAAGGGCCGATCTTGTCTCCTGAACCTGATTGACTTCTTTGAATCAGTTTCCAGAGCCATGGACAAGGGTAAGGTGGTCCACACAGCCTATCTAGACCTTGCCAAGGCCTTTGACACCATCCCCCACTCTGGAATCATAGATAAACTTACTAAGCTGGGCATTAATCCCTACGTCACCCAATGGGTTGCTAACTGGCTTACTGATAGAACCCACACTGTAAAAGTAGCCGACTCCATATCCAGCTCCAGACAAGTGACAAGTGGAGTACCTCAAGGTTCAGTCCTGGGACCGCTCTTTTTTGGCATCGACTTCTCTGAAGTACAGGCCAACACTAAGGGACTCTGGCTAACAAAGTTCACAGATGACTGCAAACTGGGAGCCATTATTGAATCCCCAAATGATGTTTATACTCTACAAAAGGGCCTTACAGAAACAGATGCTTGGTGTCAGAGCCATGGGCTCAAGCTCAATTCCAAGAAATGTATAGTTATCCCCTTTGGGAAAAAACATGTACCCGTGAATTACCATATAGGTGGCAGTACACTAAACACCGAAAGTGTGATAAGAGACTTAGGGACACAGTTGGACAGTGGTCTCACCTTCGATAACCACATCGCCACAACAGTCAGGAAATCCTTCTATGTGGCACACCTCATCATTAAGGGCTTTTCATCCAGAAAAAAGGAGGTGATTGTCCCACTGTACTCATTCCTCATTAGACCCATTATAGAATACAATGCCCCATTTGGTATGTACCCCTCAAGACATCTGCAACAACTGGAAAGGCTGCAGAAATACCTCACTAAAAGAATCACAGGCCTAAAGCAGATGCCCTAAGCTGAACGCCTTAAAAAACTCCAGCTATACTCTGTCGCATATCGTCTACTCAGAGGCGATCTCTGCTTAACATACAAGGCCATGTCAAACCCAGAGCTGTTGGACATGCTACACTTAAGGAATTCCCAATCCCTCAGAGCCAAACGCTCCAGGGATCTAAACCTTGACATCACAATAAACAAAACATGCTGGAGGGATAGGTTCCTGACCCAGAGACTCCCCAGACTCTGGAATAGATTTCCCATACATGTCAAGCAGAATTCCTCTTTGGACCTCTTCAAAAGGAACCTTGACGATTGGATGGGAGAAAGGAAATTCACCCCGGGGATCACGTCAGTTGCCCTGCTAGACAGGGGTCCAGGGAAGTAAATAGTGTGGGAAGAAATAGCCAGGGAATTGTTATGGCTAGGCTTGTATAGGCCCTAGGGCTGATAGCCTAGTACCAACCTATGAACCAAAGTGCAAAAATGTTTGTTAGAGAAATCTAAGACAGATAGTACCGGCATTTTCCTTAATCTTATCAATCTCAGAAACATTCCCCGAGATAACTTGCTTGGTTCACCTGCTCAGAGATTAATCTCTAGACAGACTAGAACAACTTTACCGATCAGTAAACAACTATTGGTTCCAAATGCAAAGAACATCAAGAAACATCAGTCACAAAAGTCATACTTCAATAAATCTAGCAAACCTCTTAGACCTCTAAGACAATGAGAAATCGTAAGGATGCAAACAAACAAAGGTTACAACCAAGTGGGTATTATCAAAAATGTGAGGAACTAAGATCTTATATTCTTCAGAGGGAATGGAATTTAG
Organism: Protopterus annectens; assembly: GCF_019279795.1. Taxonomy (NCBI): domain Eukaryota; kingdom Metazoa; phylum Chordata; order Ceratodontiformes; family Protopteridae; genus Protopterus; species Protopterus annectens. Next base: position 649,180,607 of record NC_056730.1, on the reverse strand, counting down.
AAGAAACTGAAGACATATACAAATGTCTGTGAGGAACCAAGATCCTATATTGTTCAATCAGAGGGAATGGAATTTAGAAGAAACTGAAGGCATATATGTCCAGTTTCTGAATTGGTGATGCAGCTAATTGCCTGTGCCATAGACTCTTTCTCAGAGCAATCTTACACTCATTCCCATTTCGCAGGACAGTGTGTTTTTCTCAAATAATCCTGATATTATCCCTGAAGTTCCTATTGAGAAGAATTCCCCAGAGACTGTCCCTGTTGTTAAGCCCAGTCAGAGCTTTTATGTAACCAGATTGAGTAGAATTTCAGACCCAATACAAAATACACAGCGACTTGGACTTGAGTTTGATTTGTTATTAATATTGAAATGTTATCTAGCATATATATTGTCTTGTTCTCCTATTGCAAGTCAAACAAATCAAAGAGGGAGAATGTAGATCATTATGTTTAATGTTCCTGTTGAGCCACTGTAGCTAGACAGCACGTGCATATAAGTACTGAGCACGTGGGAAAACAGTACCATTTTTGTACAGTCAGACATAGTGAGTACAGGCATGAATGGAGATGCACATGCAAGTGTGTTTGAAGTAACAACTCCACCTCCGTAAACAACACAATTAACAAAAAAAATGAGGGTTATGCTACTCAACACCAGGAGTTTAAATCTCAAAATGCACACGCTCGAAGCACTCCTCAATATGGAGAATGTCGACATCTGTGCAGTAACTGAAACCTGGTTCAAGGCTCCAGAGAGCACCCCAGCACTACTGGGCTACAACTCGTACCACACGTTTGGGCCACAGAACACGGACCGAAACACAAAAGGAGGGGGTGTATCCATATTCATCAAGGATACCTACACCTCCAGGTTAGTGGCGCAGCATGATACCTCTGAGATCATCCATGTGCAACTAACATCGGACAAATCTGCAGTGCAAATTGTGGCCTGGTACAGATCACCCTCCATGACCCAGGATCACCACTCCACCTTTCTGGAGACAGTGGAAAACATGAAGGTCCTACTGAACACCCTGATATTGGGCAATTTCAATTACCCTAGCATTCACTGGGAGAACTAATCGAGTACAAATTCCCAGCCCCAGCGCTTCCTGGAACTCATCAACTCAAACGCCTTGGATCAGCTGGTAAACTCCCCTACCAGAAGTGAAAACATATTGGACCTGGTTATCACCAACATGGGCGACAGGTGTTCCACACCGGAGGTCAACCTGTCACTGGTTAGATCAGACCATAAACTAATCACTTTGGATTTCCACACCCCACCACCACCCCCAACTAAGGAAACCACAGTAAAAAACTTTTCTAAAGCAAACTTCACCTTACTTAAGACAGAGGTGGTAAGTTTCACAGCCCCCACACTAAAGGATAATGCTGCCCAAGATGCAGAAACCTTTACAAATGCACTCTATGAGTACCTACAAGGATGCATGGATCATGCTATCCCTAGCAAAACCAAGTCTCACTCCTCTAAGAGAAGGAAACCAGTATGGTGGACCCCTGCAATAAACAGGCTATACAATAGAAGGAGGAAACTAGTTCAGAAAAAAAGCAAATAGCAAGAAGGAAAGACATCCCTGATCAGTATCAGTAAGAAACTGAGGTCCCTCATGAAATCATCAAAGGATAACTTTGAAAGAAAAATAGCCGAGGATTCAAAAGATAACCACAAAGCCTTCTTTAGCTATGTTAAGAATCTAAGTGGCAACTCACAGATATGCACTGAACTAGTGCAAAATAGCACAAACTATACAGAACCTACTGATATTGCCAACATACTGGCAGATAGATTCAGTGCAAACTTCACCCCCCTCTCACCTCCGAAAGGGCCCACAACAATACCAGAAAAGTGTAGTGTCCCAAAAATCACAGATGCACAGGTGAAAACAGCCCTTTCAAAAGCCAAAAACACAGCATCAATGGGACCAGATGGTGTCCCAGGCTGCATCTTGCATGAACTACAGAATGAACTAACCCCCCACCTAAACATGCTGTTCAACCTCAGCCTCTCCACAGGCTACGTGCCCATAGAATGGCACACAGCAACGGTTATTCCTCTCCACAAAGGAGGGGCCACAACTGACCCTGGTAACTATTGCCCCATAAGCCTGACTAGCCTGGTCTGCAAGGCTATGGAGCACATCATCATGGAACTCATTAACAAAGACATTGGAAACCTCCAAACACTTGACTTGACCCAGTTCGGCTTTGTTAAGGGCAGATCATGCCTATTAAAGCTGGTTGACTTCTTTGAGACAGTCACCAAAGCCATAGACGAGGGAAAGGTGGTTCACACAGCCTACTTTGACCTCGCCAAGGCTTTCGACACCATTCCCCACTCAGGTATTACAGAAAAACTCACCAGCCTGAACATAAATCCCTCCGTCATGAGATGGGTTGCCAACTGGCTTACAGACAGAACTCACACGGTAACAATAGCAAGCTCCAGGTCCACCTCTAAACCAGTCACAAGTGGTGTCTTGCAAGGCTCGGTCCTGGGACCCCTACTGTTTGGCATATACTTCTCAGAAGTACAGGCAAACACAGGAGGACTATGGCTAACCAAGTTTGCTGATGACTTCAAACTGGGAGCGATGATTGACTCTCTGGCTGACACGAACATCCTCCAAAAGGGCCTTACTGGGTTGGACATGGCCTTGTATGTCAGGCAGAGATCACCTCTGAGTAGGCGGTATGCAACCGAGTACAGCTGGAGTTTCTTCAGTCGAGCTGCATAGGGCATCTCTTTGAGGCCAGTGATCCTCTTGGTGAGGTACTTCTGTGGTCTTTCCAGCTGTTGCAGGTGTCTTGTAAGGTACATCCCAAATGGGGTATTGTACTCTATGATGGGTCTGATGAGTGATGAATAGAGGGGCACAATGACCTCTTTTTATCTGGATGCAAACCCTTTTGTGATTAGGTGGGCCACATAGAAGGATTTTCTAACCAGTTTGGCAATGTGATTATCAAAGGAGGGATTACTATCTACTTGGGTCCACAGATCCCTTATTAAATTTTCCGTATTTAGGGGGCTACCACCTATGTGATAGTTTGTGTGTACTTTGTTTTTTCCAAAGGGGATGACTATGCCCATTTTGGCATTTAGCTTGAGGCCATGATTTTGACACCAGGTATCCGTCTCAGTGAGACCCTTTTGGAGGATGTCTGTGTCAGCTGGAAAGTCAATTATAGCCCCTAGTTTGCAGTCGTCTGTGAACTTGGTCAGCTATAGTCCTCCTGTGCTTGCCTGTACCTCTGGGAAGTATATGCCGAACAGGAGGGGTCCTAAGACTGAGCCCTGGGGAATTCCACTTGTAACCGGTTTAGAGTCAGATCTAGTTCCCGCAACTCTCACCATGTGGGTTCTGTCCATGAGCCAATTGGCAACCTATCTTGTGGCATAGGGGTTTATGTTCAGGCTGGTGAGCTTGTCTATAATACCAGAATGGGGAATGGTGTTGAAGCCCTTTGCGAGGTCTAGGTATGCTGTGTGTACCACCTTTCCCTCATCTATAGCCTTGGTAACTGTCTCAAAGAAGTCCAACAGGTTTAGGAGGCATGATCTGCCCTTAACAAAGCCGAACTGGGTAGGGTCCAGTGTCTCTGTTAATGCGTTCCATGATGATGCACTCTATAGCCTTGCAGACCAAGCTAGTCAGGCTTATAGGGCAATAGTTCCCAGGGTTTGTTGTGGCTCCATCTTTGTGGAGTGGAATAACCGTTGCTGTGCGCCACTCAATGGGTACATAGCCTGTGGAGAGGCTGAGTCTGAACAGTGTGTTTAGGTGAGGGGTTAGTTCGTCTTTGAGCTCATGTAGGATGCAGCCTGGGACACTGTCCAGTCCCATTCATGCTGTGTTTTTGGCTTTGGAGAGGGCTGTTTTAACCTGAGTGTCTGTGATTTCAGGGGCTCTACATTCTTCTGGTATGGTTATGGGCCCTTTTGGGGGTGAGAGGGGGATGACGTTTGCACTGAACCTGTCTGCCAGGATGTTGGCAATATCGGTTGGTTCAGTGTATTTTGTGCGATTTTGCATTAACTCCGAGGAGATCTGAGCATTGCCACTTAGATTCTTGACATAGCTAAAGAATGCCTTGTGGTTATCTTTGGAGTCCTTGGCAATTTTTCTTTTGAAACTCCACTTGGACAATTTTAGGAGGGATCGTAGTTTCTTGCTGATACTGATCAAGGATGTCTTCCCTTCCTGGGATTTTACTCTTTTCTGTACTAGTTTCCTCCTTCTATTGCACAGCTTGTTTATGGCAGGGGTCCACCATACTGGTTGCCTTTTCTTGGAGGAGTGAGTCATGGTTTTGCTTGGGATAGTACGATCCATGCATTCTTGTAGGTGCCCGTAGAATGCATTAGTAAAGGATTTTGCAGCTTGGACAGCGTTATCCTTTAGCGTGGGGTCTTTGAAACTTTCCACCTTGGTCTTAAGTAACGTGAAGTTTGCTTTTGAAAAGTTTTTCACTGTGTTTTCCTTGTCTAGGAGTGGGGGCAGTATGTGGATATCCAAAGTGATATGTTTATGGTCAGATCTAACCAGCGACGGGTTGACCTCCGGTGTGGAACACCAGTCACCCATGTTGGTGATGACCAGGTCCAATATGTTGTCACCTCTGGTGGGAGTGTTGACCAGTTGATCCATGGCGTTTGAGTTTATAACTTCTAGGAAATGTTGGGCAAGGGAGTTAGTACTTGAGTAGTTCTCCAAGTTAATGTTTGGGTAGTTGAAATCACCCAATATTAGGGTGTTTGGTAGGACCTTTATGTATACCAGTGTTTCCAGAAAAGCGGAATGGGGGTTCTGGGACATGGTGGGTGATCTGTAGCAAGCTACAATTTGAATTGCAGTTTTGCCCGTTGTTAGATGCACATGGATGATTTTCTGAAGCATCATGCTGTGCCACTAACCTGGAGGTGTGGGTATCATTGATGAATATGTATACTCCCCCACCTTTTGTATTTCGGTCCGGGTTCTGTGGCCGAAATGTATGGTATGAGTTGTAGCCTGGTAGTGCTGGGGTGCTCTCGGGAGCCTTAAACCAGGTTTCTGTTACTGCACATATATCGATTTTCTCCATACTGAGGAGTGCCTCAACTGCATGCATTTTGAGGTTTAGACTTCTGGCAATTATTATGTAAAGCTCTCTGTCTCCAATGAGATCATTCTTTGGTTAATGCATAAGCTTTCAGACATATGTAAGTAGCCAATATTAATTGTAATCTGTGTATGTTACAGGACACAGTTTCAGGAACACAAACCTCTCAACTGTCCCTGATTTTGACTCAAATTTTAGGTCTTTCCTTCTTAATACAGCTGACTGGTAGTGAATTGCGCATAATAAATAATGCTTGTATTTAAATCTATAGAGTTGTTTCAATTCAGAAAATGTAAAGTAATTCACATTCTCTTAGTCTGGAAATGGGTCAAGTTAATAGTGCTAATATTTTAAAAGTAGCCTTTACTGTCCCTGACTATTTCTGGATTTGTCCCTGTTTCTGTTGATATTTGGAGTTTTATTAGAAATGTACCTTGCAGGATGCGGCAGTAGCAAGTCCTGCCCAAACCCTGCCAACCATCCAACAATCGATGAAAGTAAAGTAATATTCATACCGATGGAGGCATGAATATTCATTGTCTATTCAGTTTACCCTTTTCCTCATGGTAGTGTGATCTCAGAGTTTGTATATTTAATTTGCAGGGGATGTGGGGGGTGCAGGGGGGCTTGCCCCCTACAAAAATGAAGGAAAAAAGTACTTGCAGTTATTCCACAATCAACAACGAATGTATGCATGATATTACACTGAAATCTGCATGGCTGTCAATCATGCATCTTTTCCATACCACAACATGCCAGTTTCACCTGTCAGTCACTGAGGCTATGCCCACTTCTGTGCAGACCAGCCAGAAAGGTACATTACTAATACAATGCCGAGATTTGTCTCTGACTGGTTGAGAGCCATGCTTATACAGATTTATATTAAGGATTGATAAATACATTTTGAAACATTATTTACTATAAAAGTACTATTCAACTGACAGGATAAGGAGAGACATGAGAGAACACTTTTTAGTAGCACACCAGGCAGACATTTATTTGACATGTATTGTCATGCATAGGTGACTAATTAGCTGAACCTACCACGGAAGGAAATGTGATATTCTTGCTGCCTAAGGGAGGGAATATGGGTGGAGTAATTTGAGAATGAACTGAAGCACATAAAAGTTGAATGTCTGAAAAAGTCTGTTATAGGATCATAGGATCATAGCATCATAGGAGGTTACTAGGCTAATGGCCCCAGGACCCTTACACGCCTAGCCAAGTACAACCCCTGTTCTCAAGAACATGAAGGTATTAAACGGAGCTAAGTCAACAATGACTGCTCCTGTTCAAGAGGGACACAGGTGAAACTCCTGGGGTGAATTTGCAGTTTCCCATCTAATCATTCAAATTACACTTAAATAGGGTCAGCGAGGGGCTCTGTTTCACCTGAATTGGAAGTTTGCTCTGGAGGAGAGGTAACCTCTGTGAAACATCTGTCTCCCCAGCAAGTCCCGTTGCTGTCACATACTAGGTTGAGTTCTCTAGAGCAAGTGCATCTTATACCATTTGATTTATAAATGTACAACATTTCTATTAGAGCAGGATCTGAGATTGCTTTATATGCAAGACAGAGGTTGCCTCTGAATAGTCTGTAAGACACAGAGTATAGTGACAGTGATTTCAGTCTGTCAGTGTATGACATATGCTGAAGACCCTGAATTTTCTTTATAAGAAACCTATGAGGTTTTTCCAGTTGCTGCAGGTGCTGTACTCTATTATTGACCTGATGAGTGAGGAGTACAGGGGGGTTATAACCTCTTTTTTTCTGGATGCAATGCCCTTACTTATAAGGTGGGTGACATAGAAAGCCTTTCTTACCACTGTGGAGACATGCTGATCAAAGAAAGGTCGCTATCAACATGTGTGCCCAGATCTTTCACCAGTGATTGCACATTCAGGGTATTGTTATTAATGTGGTAATCTACAGGGATGTCACCCTTGCCGAAGGGGGTGATAATGCATTTTTTTGCACTGAGTTTTAGCCCATGACATTTGCACCACTTGTTTGTCTGTGTAAATCCCTCCTGTAGGATGTTAACATTGTTTGAGGGCTCAATGACTGTACCCAGTTTGCAATCATCAGTAAACTTTGTTGACTTATCTTTAATGATTAGCTAATACTTTACCAGAAAACCACAATTTTATGAAAAACAGACCAAAAATAAGAGGCCAAAGTCTGGACATACTGTGAAAATCTGTACAGTTGAGAAATATGTCTGATAGTTCTGAAAGCTTTTTTCACAGAATGTGTAACACATCAGTAGGAAGCACATTTGTAAGAGGCACTGTACAACAGTAAATGTTACTTTTACTGAAGCTTTTCAAAATTAGCACTACTTCTCGGTCCTTCCATTTTAAGTGAATGGAACTGTGATGTGACAGCCCAGGCATAGGCATTGTAATCTCACGGTGGATTATGGGGAAGATTTAACTTTAGAAGAAAACAAACTCTCATCAGGATGTCTGCCCCCCAAGAGGGTATTCAGGGTTAAAACACAATAAAAATAATTAATAGTGACTATAGCTCTCTGGTGCATAGAGATTTGCAATGTGCAGAACTTCAAGAAAATATTTTTTTTCTCCATAGTAGTCCTTTAAGTTGGGAGCTTGTCATATTCTGTTATCACATGTGGAATCAAGGGGGTTGCATGAGCAGTCCATCACACTGGAAAATATGAAAAGTGGAAAACTAGGTTACGTGTAGCTTTAACCATCCTAGCTACAAGGACTTTTCACTGACCTACAATTTATACTCCAGGAATTTTGCAGACATCAGCTCATTGAATATATACCAGTTCCTCAACATTATGCTGCAGAATATGAAAGCGCATATAGAGTTTCCAAGGACTGCAGAGGAGAGTAGCATCTCTCTGAAGGTGTTTGACAACATTAGGAATGCCACTTGTCAGTGTTTTTGTTTTTCTGATAGTCAGGAACTCAGGATCTCTGTCAGGAAGTACAGATTTTGTGAGAGAGTTCCAAGTCATTCTGAGAGCTAACATGTTTTAGAAGTGTATTTCCCCAAATGTTTAGTGTTTCTCTTGGATTTATTTACTTATTTTATTTAAATTATTTTGTCAGAATAGTCTTTTGTTTGTTTCGGCTCTCAACCAATCAGGGACAAATTTAGAAATAATCAGGGACAATCTGTGTCACTTTTAGAATATTAACACTATTAAACTAAAACATTGACAGATTAAGTTAATGTGAATTAATATACATTTTCTGAAGTAAAAAAACTAACTTAATTATTGTCATTATTTATTATGGGGCATTCAAAACTTTTCTCCGAAACACAGCAGTGTTAGGAGGGAACAAAAAGTACAGAGCTAAAATTTGAGAGACAAAATCAGGGATGTCCCTGTAAATCGGTAACAGTTGAGAGGCATAAGTCTGGCATCCTATGTTATGTGAAATTAAACAATTAACAGGTGGTTAGACTAATCAAATGAATCCTCTTTTAGCCGGTTAGCTAGGGTAAAACTATTCCCGGCTCCACAAAGTCTCCTCTTCAATTTTTCCCTTGGAACTAGACAAACTTTCAACTTAAGCACTCAAGCCATTCATTTCTCAGCCTGGCACTTGCTCAAAACTTATAGCAAGCACTTATAAACCCTAGCACTGGACCCTCCTGTACAGTCGGACAAGGCTCTCTATTCGACCTTACCAGCCATCTAGTAAAACAGTTCACTGTACCTATCCAGGCATGTCCAAAGGGCAGTTTCAGGTGTACTCTCCAGTCCAACTGGTGAATCTGGGCATTTTGAGGCAATGTTACAACTGCCTCATGTACACAGACAACCCTCCTCCTCCTACCACCAAACACTAATACATGCGAGAGATGCAGTTATACAGCCAAACTAGAGGCTAAGCTGTCTCAACCCAAGACTGGATAAGACAGTCAAGAGGAGAAGGGAAATACTTGCATCACACCACCAGTCTTACATAGACCCATTAAACCAGCACCGGCAAAAAACACACATAAATACATGGAAACATACTCGGCGGCTCTAAATAAAAATTTGCAAAACCAACAGAGACCTCCAAAACAAACATCCAAGCAACCTCCACTCCCCAACACAAACCATGAAACACATACTTCACAAAACCAGTGTACCATGCAATCACAGCCCTTAAGGCAAAATAACATACTCAAAATACTAGTAATAGGTGACTCTATAGTCAGGCACACTGATGTCCCACTCACTAGGCTGAATAAGGAGAAGGTTACTGTTAGCTGCCTGTTGGGTGCCATGGTCCACCAGATAACACAAGCACTCAGGTCACACCAGAACAAGTACAAATATGACTCTGTCATTGTCCATGTTGGTGTGAATGACCTGAGCTGTACCTCCCTGGACTACATGAAAAGAGACATGGAAGAGCTCTCTGATCACGTAGCCCAGGCTGGTATGACCCTGACCTTGAGTAGCATCCTGCCCTCACCAAGAATGATACCACGGTATAAAGAAAAAATTCTCGATTTCAACAATGGGCTAAGTTTCTGGTGTCATTCAAAGGGGATCCAGTGTCTGTCTGCCTGAGATGACATGCTCGACAAGCCACGCTGCTTCGCTAGAGATGGCTTGCACCTGTCACCCTTAGGCTTTCGAATACTTACCAAGGCTCTTGCCACCCCCATAGTGCCTCTTTTAGGCAAGACGCAAAAGACAAACCCACCGACATAAATAGCACAAGTAACAAAAAACTGAGGGTATTGCTACTCAATGCCAGAAGTCTAAACCTCAAAATGCACGCACTCGAGGCACTCCTCGGTATGGAGAAAATCGATATATGTGCAGTAACAGAAACCTGGTTTAAGGCTCCAGAGAGCACCCCAGCACTACCAGGCTACAACTCATACCATTCATTTCGGCCACAGAACCCAAACCGAAATACAAAAGGCGGGGAAGTATCCATATTCATCAAGGATACCCACACCTCCAGGTTAGTGGCACAGCACAATGCTTCAGAGATCATCCACGAGCAACTAACAATGGGCAGAACTGCAATTCAAATTGTAGTTTGCTACAGATCACCCACCATGTCCCAGGACCCCCATTCCGCATTTCTGGATTCACTGGGAAACATAAAGGTCCTACCAAACACCCTAATATTGGGTGATTTCAATTACCCAAACATTAACTGGGAGAACTACTCAAGTACTAACTCCCTTGCCCAACTTTTCCTAGAATTTATAAACTCAAATGCCCTGGTTTAACTGGTCAACACTCCCACCAGAGGTGACAACATATTGGACCTGGTCATCACCAACATGGGTGAACAGTGTTTCACACCAGAGATCAACCCCTCGCTGGTTATATCTGATCATAAACAAATCACTTTGGATATCCATATTCCGTCCCCACCCCCGGATAAGAAAGCCACCGTGAAAAACTTTTCAAAAGCAAACTTCACATTACCTAAGACCAGGGTGGAAAGTTTCAAAGCCCCCATGCTGAAGGATAACACTGTCCAAGCTGCAAAATCCTTTACTAATGCATTCTACGGGCAGCTACAAGAATGCATGGATCATGCCATCCCAAGCAAAACCAATACTCACTCCTCCAAGAAAAGGCAACCAGTCTGTTGGACTCCTGCCATAAACAAGCTATACAATAGAAGGAGGAAACTAGTATAGAAAAGCGTAAAATCCCAAGAAGGGAAGACATCCCTGATCAGTATCAGCAAGAAACTATGATCCCTCATAAAATCATCCAAGGCGAGCTTTGAAACAAAAATTGCCAAGGACTCCAAAGAAAACCACAAGGCATTCTTTAGCTATGTCAAGAATCTAAGTGGCAATGCTCAGATCTGCTCGGAGTTAGTGCAGAATGGCACAAAATACACTGAACCGACATATATCATCAACATCCTGGCAGACAGGTTCAGCGCAAACTTCACCCCCCTCTCACCCCCAAAAGGGCCCATAACCATACCAGAAGAATGTAGAGTCCCCGAAATCACAGACACTCAGGTTAAAACAGCCCTCTCCAAAGCCAAAAACACAGTATCAATGGGACCAGACAGTGTCCCAGGCTGCGTCCTACACAAGCTGAAAGATGATCTAACCCCTTACCTAAAGTTCAAATTCAGCCTCTACACAGGCTACATACCCATAGAGTGGTGCACAGCAACGGTTATTCCGCTCCACAAAGGTGGAGCCACAACAGACCCCGGGAACTATCGCCCTATAAGCCTGACAAGCTTGGTCTGCAAGGCTATGGAGCGCATCATCATGGAACTCATTAACAGAGACATTGGGAACCTCCAAACACTGGATCCTATCCAGTTTGGCTTTGTTAAGGGCAGATCATGCCTACTAAACCTGGTGGACTTCTTTGAGACAGTTACTAAGGCTATAGACGAGGGAAAGGTGGTGCACACAGCCTACCTAGACCTCGCTAAAGCCTTCGACACCATTCCCCATTCTGGTATTATAGACAAGCTTACCAGCCTGAACATAAACCCCTACATCACAAGATGGGTTGCCAACTGGCTCACGGACAGAACCCACATGGTGAGAGTTGCGGGAGCTAGGTCCGACTCTAAACCAGTTACAAGTGGAGTTCCCCAGGGCTCAGTCCTAGGACCCCTCCTGTTCGGCATATACTTCTCAGAGGTACAGGCAAGCACAGGTCATATGGCTGACCAAGTTCTCAGACGACTGCAAACTAGGTGAGATAATTGACTCTCCGGCTGACACAGACATCCTCCAAAAGGGTCTCACTGAGATGGATACCTGGTGTCAAAATCATGGCCTCAACCTAAATGCCAAAAAGTGCATAGTCATCTCCTTTGGAAAAAACAAATTACCTACAAAGTACCACATATGTGTAGTCCCCTAAATACGGAAGACATAATAGGGGATCTGGGGACCAAAGTAGATAGTAATCTCACCTTTGATAATCACATTGCCAAAGTGGTTAGAAAATCCTTCTATGTGGCCCACCTAATCACAAAAGGGTTCTCATCCAGATCAAAAGAGGTCACTGTGCCCCTCTACTCATCACTCATCAGACCCATCTTAGAGTACAACGCCCCGTTTGGGATGTACCTTACAAGACACCTGCAACAGCTGGAAAGACGACAGAAGTACCTCACCAAGAGGATCAATGGCCTCAAAGAGATGCCCTATGCAGCTCGACTGAAGAAACTCCAGTTGTACTCGGTTGCATACCGCCTACTCAGAGGTGATCTCTGCCTGACATACAAGGCCATGTCCAACCCAGAATTGATGGACATGCTCCACCTAAAGAAAACCATATCCCCTCGAGCCACAGGGATCTAAACCACACCACAACAATAAATGGGACGTGCTGGAGGGATAGATTCCTGTCCCAGAGACTTCCCATGCTTTGGAACAAGATTCCAATCTACATTAGGCAGAGCTCCTCGCTAACACTCTTCAAAAGAAACCTTGACGAGTGGATGGGAAACAGAAAGTTTACCTCGGGGATCACTTCAGTGGCTCTGCTGGACAGAGGCACAGGGAACTAATCTAAGGGGATGGAGAAAGCCAACACATTCTGGCTAGGCGTATAAATGCCTTCAGGCAGATAGCCTAGTACCCACCTATGAACCTATAATGCATCTTAGAAGCCCTCAAAATACTGAACATTTTTTATAAATGAGAAACAAGCTAAACTTCTTTGGTCCGCTGTAAACTTGTATGTTTCCTGTTGTAAAATTACATTTGCCTTCAATATAAATAATATTATAGATATGAATAAAGCCTGGATTCAGGAAAAATTTAAAGTACACATCACCGTAAACAGTGTACACATAATATGCACTCTTGTTCATGTCCTCATTTCCTCAATACGATTTTTAGAACCCGCTGCTTATCTAGTGAAATCCATGCCAGTTGTGAAAATATTGCAAATAACTTAATAGGTGCAGTTTATCTGTCGCATTTAACATTTATTTTTTACCGTTTTTTTCCCCAAAACTGCTGCTAGCATGATTAGTAAAGTTGAAAGAAAAGTACTGTGCAGGTACTTAGTGAATTGGTATTTGTTTTTTGCCTTTTCCAAATGTGGCAGCCCTATTGATTAGACGTATCTACTTGCCAAAGGCTTAGGCTTTGTACACATCTCTGATGTCTGCATTTTGAGAAGTACGGTGAGTACCGTGAGGATGTGTAATGAGTAGGTAGGTGTAGGTCAGGTACAAAAACACATTCCTACAGACCAAGATTACGTTAGTCCTCTAGATTAGGACAAGGAAGAATGCTGGATTAAATTCAGAATAAATGGAGCTCAGGAAGCAAAAAAGAAAAAAAAATGAAACAGAAGAGCAAACTTCTGCCGAAAGCAAGTCACTTTTATACAAATGGTTACACACCATGTAAATAAGCCTCCTTGCCAGCGAGAGGCGCACATTTTTTTCACTGGTAGCTATGTGGTAAGTTGACAGCCTCGCATACTAGTGATGACAGCTTTACTTCACCGTACAGTAAATACTTGTTTTGGGGAAAAGTAGTTGGAAGTACTGTGTTTGCTATGTGGTTTATTTATTTCCTTAGTTGGTTGTCGCTGCTCATACAGGTGGCGTTTGTCACGCTGGCAATAGGTAGGTGTCTTGACAAGTTGTTTATGGAGTAAATTGAGCCCCTTGATGTGCGAAAAGGAACGGCTGGTTGTTGGTTTTAGTTTAGAGCAATGTGGAATTACGTTTTGCTGTGAAGAGATAGGATGTTGGTTTTCGGACTACTGCGCAGTATTCTGAGCCTTGTCAAGTTAGATGTACCGGAATGTTTGTAAGGGCAGTGCCCTTGCTTCTGTAACTGTTTATTGTGTGCTCCCTTGCATCAAGGACATTCATGTAGTAAATTGGCCAAGGTACACACCAGATCTTCAGTCCGGAAGAAGTGTCCACGTCGGCAGTGGGTAGGAGTGAAAGTACTGCAACTCCTAGGACAGTCTTCTGTGGAGGCTGATGCTTTCTTTTTTGAATATTCGGGGATTTAGATTGCTTTTCGTAGGTGTAGTTTTAAATTGTGACGTATATTGATTCTAGATATATTTGTTACTGCAGTATCCTCCTCGTGTTTTTTTTTTTTTTTTTTTCTTTTTCCTTGGGGAGTTTCTTTGCCCTAAGTAGTGCAGCCTGCAGGCAAGCCGTTATAGATTTAACCTCACTCAGCTTGTAGACACTACAGGGTGCATTTTAGAACAGGATCTGAGGAATGTGCTCTCCCTCCCCTTTGCCGGTTGTATTTATTTATTGTAGTTTCTTAATCAGGACACTGTGACCAATGGATCATTTCAGACTCAGCCTAGGAAAATACAGTAGGTAGGAGGTATCAGCAATGACGTTTATCTTAATCGTGCACTGCGTTGTTTGGTGCAGTGTCCATGGTAATATCGGATTCCATTGGACTTTGCCACTAGAAGTCTAGGTTAAAGTTTTATGAGGTGTGCTGTGTAGGCATGAAGTTAGATATTAGTCATAGCTGAGAAACTACCTTTTAACTGCCCCCGATTGTACACAGATTTTAGCTGTGCCCTTCATAATCACTCTTAAAACTGAGCATTTGCACTCCCAAAACTTAGCATTTGGGGAAAAGGTGGTGAATTGCACTTTGTAACTCAAATAATTGTCATTATTGATTGACTTCTTTTATTTCAGAAAATGTATATTAATTCACACTCTGTTGTTCTGTCAATATTTCTAGGTAGTAGTATTGATATTTTAAGTGTCCCCTATTTATTTTTGGATTTGTTCCTGATTCTTCGAAAGCGAGAGCTATGTCTAAGAATATCCTCTGGTAATTTCGTGCAGCCTTGAGCATGTGGTTGCAGTGATTTGCAAGAGCTGATACCTAGACTAGATTTACATTTTATTAGGTTGGCCAGAAAAAAATGTTATGAGGACTGAAGTCAGAAAATATTGACAGATACGTAATATTATTTTGTTTGTTTACTAGATTTGAAATTTGTTGTCCAGGGTTGGACATTGACCTTTTTCATGCTTGCCCAGGGTTTCATTCAGAGGTAACCAAATCCAGAAAGAATTTGGTTTCATTGACAAAGCAGAATTTTTTATGAACAGATCGTGGTTATAAGTAACACTCCAAACAGATCGTGGTTATAAGTAACACTCCAAATTAATACCATTAAGTTTCTGTTAAACAATCTGCTAATATAGTAAAGAATCAAAATTAACTATTTGCAGAGTTTTATGACTATATAGGATAGTAGTAATTGAGGAAGATTTTTTTGGGTATACTGTGACGTGTTGGTGGCAGCCAGCCATCCCTTCCAGTTTTCATGACTGAAATATTGTGTGTGTTTTACATTTTTTTTTTGGGGGGGGGGGGGTTAACCATGCATGCATGCATGCTTTTTAACCTGTCTGGAATTTTATTTTTACTCTCCTATCTCAGTTTTCCCTTATGATGGCCATTTTTTTTTAAAAAGCCTCAAAGTTCTGTCACACAGTCACAGTTAATATGCACAAATTTAAAACTATAGAATGAAATATGCGGAGTGCAGTACATATTTTTTGTACTAACATTTAATTGTGCAGTAAACATATGTCAATACTGGATAAAATTACCTTCTTTGATGGTTCATTTTGTTACCTTTTTTATTTCATTTGTATGTGGCGGTGGTTTGTTTATTTACTGCCTTTTGTGTTTCTTCATAATATATCCTTGGTGGTAAGCATTTGATGTTCTAAGACATGTTAGCATGAGCCCTGGAGTAGCGAAATAAATGATTGAAAATGTAGACTTAAAATATTTAAGTCTGAGATTGCTATTTCTCAGAGCATTCTCTTTACTCCATGACTATGTTGGAGCTACTATCTCGGAGCTGGTGTGTATTAATATGGGCTTAAAAACCCACACTTATTTGTACATCTGACAATATGGCACACCTCCAAAACAATTACTCAGGAAGCTTTTTAACAACAACTGAAGCATGGCTTTGTAACTCACAGATCTGATGTTGCTAATCTTTGTTTATTCATTACAATTAGGACTTTGGTTTCGGCCTCGGAACCGATACGACCATTTCCAAGCTTGTGCCAGCGAAAAACTCTCAGCTAAGACCTACCCACAATGCCCCTCTCCTAGTTACTCCAGATCTCGTTTGCCACGTTCCTGGTCAGACGTGCTAGCCATTTCTCTCAAAGCTAAGTGGAAAATTGTGATAGTTTTTCCTCAAAAATTCTTATTTTTTAGTCAATTTAGCCTTTTCTCACTGTCGCCTATAACCTACTTCTATTCCCTACCCTTTACCTTGGTAATTAAATTTCTACGATTGTTGGTACTGTCCTCTCTCCTGTCTTTGGTAGGCCCTTCCTTACCGCTTTGGTATTTTTAAATACCATTGTTGGTATTCTCTCACTTTTTTCTCTCCCTTCTTTTGTTTTTTTTCTGTTAGGATAGCCTTGTTGCCTTACTATGTCAGACAAAGCTAAGTTGGGGTTTAAACATTGTGACAAGTGTGGGCGTAAGATGCCCAACTCGGATGGACACACTCGTTGTGTCTACTGTTTGGGCGTGGACCATATTAAAGTTGACTGTGACATTTGTGTTAGTTTTAGTAATCGTACACTAGCGGATTGTAAAAATAAGCTTATTTTAAAAGGTTTAATTAAGTCACCTTTTTCGAAGGCTGTATCTGGGTCGGAGGTCTCACCCCCTCCAAAGAATAAAACATAAGGAAAAACAGAGTCACTCAGTTCCTGCATCTCCATCAGTTATGGAACTGAGTCTGCTCCGTGCCTCTCTGGTGCCCTCGGCACAGACCTCTTCGGCACCAGGCTCTGCATCTTCTCCCTCGGTGCCGTCTATGATATTCACCCCTATTTCGGTTCCAACATTGGCACCACTGATTTTGGTACTGTCCTTGGATCTGACATTGGCTGCTATGACTGTACCTGCTTCAGTGCCATCTCCGGCCATGGTGCCAATAGTTTCTTCGGCTCCTAAAGTCGAATATCTGCCAAGAATAAGATACTCTCCAACTTGCGACCCTTTTTTGGGGCAGAGATTTAGCCCCTTTCTAGAAAGACCTGATTCTCCTTCAGCAGCCTCCTTTAGATCCACCAGGAGTTTTTCTGAATTAGACCTAGTGCAGATTGTGGACCAGCTTCTGGTAGCTAGGGGATTGCCAGTTCCAGCTAGACCTTCCGACCTTCTTGGCTCGGAATCTTTTACTACATCTTCTCCTGTTTATCCTCCTCTAGCCTCTACCCAGGTCCCAGAGATCTCATTACCGATGTCCACCCCGGTGCATACTGTCTCGGCTCTGACAACAGTTTTTCCCCTGTCAGCACCGACCACCCTTGCTGCTGATGCTCTCTTGGAGCAGTGCTTGGAGTGTCCGTACCTTGGTACTTAGCCCGGCACCTATTTTCTCTGGTACCTAGCCCGGCACCTATTTTCTCGCTGGTGCCGGCTATGTCCATGGCTCTGACAGCTTCCAGTCCTCTCGGAGCTCCTCGCCTGGAGGTGGGCTTCTCAGTGCAGAGTGTGACCCCAGTTCTGAGGTAGTCCTTCTCTGTTCCGGGCTCCCATCCCTCCTCAGGCGGGCCTGCTTTCCAGGTGATGGAGAAGGTCTTTGTCTCTGCAGGTTCGCAGTCAGCACCAATGACATCAGCATCAGAACCCCCCCCCCCGCCCCCAGCATGCAGTTGTCCCAATCCCTTATTTTGGGATCCCGGGCATGGGAGCAGCAAGACCCCCCCCCTTTGAAGGGAACCCCTTCCCTGGAGTCCTCCTCAGAAGATCCCACTGGGGAGCCACCCCGGAAGAAACGGTGCAAGAGGAAGCACCTTGATTCCCCGGAGGAATCTATCACCGAAGACACCAATTGTGATGAGTGGGAAGGGTCCCCACGGTCTCCCCCAGATGGCATCTCATTCAGAGACATTCTCGAAATCCTCAAGCAGCGGGGAGACTGGAAGTCCTCTAACCCTTCTTCTGAGGAATTGGTGTTCTTGCAGGCCTTCTGTGCCCGGTCATCTACTTCCTGGGTGACCCCACCGCCAGATGACCTTGTTAAGCTCATTGTCCAGACAAAATTTTATCTACACCTGAAGACCAGTTACACTGGTCCAAGCAGTTGATAGTTGATTCCATGGTCGTGGCAGTGGCCACCAAGAGGGAACTAGCAGAAGATAGTTCCACTGTCCATCCTCCGAACAGGGAGTCTCGGACCATGGACAGACTAGGGAAGTGGACCTATGCTTCAGCGACCTTCGCCATTCGGTCGCTGAACTATCTGGCACATTTCACTCGCCTCCAAATAGACCTAATTTCTGAAATGTCTTCCTCTTTGATGGGGGTACTGCCTGATGAGGTGCGTGACACTGTCGGCTCACAGCTAGCTACCCTTGAATCCATCTCAAACTCCTCGATGAGTTTGATATCTCACACCACCGAGGGGGCAGCAGCTTGAGCTGCCGCATCAGGCATTGTCATGAGATGTAATGTTTGGATGCGGTTGTGTGACTTCGCAGACCCCTTTAAATCTTCCTTCGTCAATGCACCTGTCGCCGAATCTGCAGTTTTTAGACCCAAAGTATGAGACACACTTGCACGAAAGGAGAAAGACGAAAAGACCTTGTCTGCTGTGGGCATACACTTTTCCAACCCCAAGAGGTCCTACTCCAGGAACCAGAAAGGAGGAAAAAATGTGGTTCAAGAAATCCCAAGGATCTTTTCATGACACTAGTGGTGAGCAATCCCCCCAGGGCAGAGGGGCCAACTCATCTGGAAGAAGCCCCTTTTGGGGTAGAGAGGGTCTGCGTAACCAGGGCGCTAGAGATTCTTTCTCCGGCAGACCCTGCCAGCGCTCCTGAGCAGTGGCCCAATTGCTTTCCTCTGGAAGTAGTCGGGGGTCATTTTTTTTCTGCACCTGCCAGCCTGGCAACTTATTACTAATGATGTTTGGGTGCAGAGAATAATATCCAGAGACTACCAAATACCTTTTGATTTAACTCCCAGACCCGTCAAATGAATCCCCTATGTACCACCCAATCGGAGGGAATTAGCAGCCTTAGAAATAGAAAATCTGCTAAGAAAAAGAGTCATCCAACCAGTCCCACCAGACCAGACAGGATCCGGGTTTTACTCAAGGTTCTTTTTAGTGCCAAAAAAGACAGGGGACTGTAGACCAATCCTGGATCTCAGCCTATTGAACAAATTTGTCAAACCTCAAAAATTCCAGATGGTCACGGTACAGTCCATTCTCCTCTTCCTAGGGAGGGACAACTGGATGTGCTTTATAGATCTCCAGGACGCGTGCTACCACATAAAGATGGAGCACCGCTCCCGGAGGTTTCTCCGCTTATGGCTGGGAGCCAATCACTACCAGTTCAGGGCACTGCCATTCGGTCTCTCGACAGCCCCTCGAGTGTTCACCAAATGTATGGCTGTTGTAGTAGCTCATATTCGACTACAAGGATTCCAGGTGTTTCCGTATCTAGATGATTGGCGCCTTACTGCTCTGACCAGGAATCTCCTAGTCCGCAGCCTCTCTTACACTCAAGGTCTCGCTCTCCGCTTGGGGATTACAATCAACAAGAAAATGTCGGTCCAAAGCACCTGGTTCCCCATGGAGGCAAATTTGCACATAAATGTCCTGGAACTGAGGGCAAGCGTTCCATGCATCCCTACCTTTCTGGGACCATTGCAGTTCAGTTGGACAACATGTCAGTCGTCTGGTATATCAACAAGCAAGGCGGAACCAGGTCTTACCCCCTGTGTCAGGAAGCCATGAGGATTTGGCACTGGACGATAGCCTCCAACCGCTTTCTTATAGCAACGCATATTCCTGGGAGTTCCAACCTTATTGTGGGCAATCTGAGCAGGAACATCCTGATGCCTCACGAGTGGTGCCTCAACCCTGTAACAGCAGATTGGTTCTTCCGATGCTGGGGTAATCCTTGCTGCGATCTGTTTGTTTCCCCCTTAAACAACAAATGCAGAAGCTACTTTGCTCTGATCCCCCCTCAGGGGGAACTCCCGAGGGACGCTCTAATGCACGATTGGCCCCCGGGTCTTCTGTATGCCTTTCCCCATTTTCCCCTCATTCCAAAATTTCTCTAGAAAGCTCAGAGTTTGAGAAGCAAAGTGATCCTCATTGCCCCCTATTGGCCCCATCTAGTCTGGTTCCTGTTTCTATGGCCTCATCTGATTCACAGCCCGTGGATCCTGGATCATTCCCAAGACCTGTTATCTCATCCTCGGGGACTGATTCATCTCATCCTCGGGGACTGATTCATCTGAATCTCCACAGTCAAACTCACAGCTTGGTTCCTCCACTTCCGTTGATTGCCAGGCTGCCTGACATCCCATCTCCTGTTTGTGAAATTCTTCTGGCTTCACACAAACCTTCCACCAGGAAAGTTTATTCTAGTAAATGGACTAGGTTTTCTATTTGGGCCAAAGATCAGAACATAGATCCCTTGTCTATATCTATTCAAAAGATCTTACAATACCTGATGACTCTTTTACATGCAGGAGCCTCAGCATTGACAATCACTGTACATTTAGCAGCTATCGCCAATTTTCATAGTGGATTTGATAATTCTTCGATTATGTCACATCACCTATGCAAGACATTTTTGAAAGGAGTATTATACATTAAACCTCCGGTCAAGCCTCCCTTAGAACCCTGGGACTTGACTTTGGTGCTTCATTCTCTCACAGGTCCTCCTTTCGATCCCTTTGATTCATGTGATTTAAAGTTTTTGTCATGGAAAACCTTACTTCTAGTAGCACTTACCTCAGCTAGAATAGTATCTGAGCTGCAGGCCTTGTGTCAAGAGACCTTACTTGATCTTCCACATGGATAGGGTGTCCCTTCGTACTGACCCTTCTTTCTTGCCCAAGGTCATTTCTGGATTTTCCATAACCAATCTATTGACCTGTCAGTTTTCTTCCCTCAGCATTCTAGTAGAGGGCAGTACCTTTTGCACACCCTTGATGTGCATCGGCAGCTTCATTGTTATTTGGACAGGACTAAATCTTTCAGGAAAGCAGATCAATTGTTTTTGACCTTTGCAGGACCCAGTTTGGGTAAACCTGTTTCCAAAGTGACTTTATCCTCCTGGCTTAGAAATGCCATTACCTTTATCTACCAACAGAGTAAGCTATCCTTACCTTCCAGAATAAAAGCTCATTCTACCAGATCTATGGCTTCTTCTGTAGCATTTCATTCCAGAGCCTCTATGGATGATATCTGTGCAGCAGCCACTTGGCAAGACCTCATACCTTTATCTCTCATTACAAATTGGATTTGGCCTCCAAGGGACGAGCATCTTTTGGTTCTATGGTGCTCAGGAATATCCTTCCTTAGGGCTACCCAGGACTCAAGTAGCTGGGGACTCGGTCCTAATTGTAATGAATAAACAAAGATTTACAACATCAGATAAAGAAGTTATGTCTTACCATAATGTTCCATCTGTGTTGTAGATCTTTGTTCATGCATTACCACCTGTCCTCCTTCTCCCTGTCTGGACTCCTGGTGGACTTTAGGAACTCCTGGTTAGGGTATTTGCTCAGACAGAGCCTTCTATTATTTTTCTATTACTACCTCTATTATGTAGGGGCGGGCAAACTCTATCTGGAGTATGTAGGAGAGGGGCGTAATGGGTATGTCTTAGCTGAGAGTTTTTGGCTGACGCGAGCTTGGAAACGGCCGTTATCGGTTCCGAGGACGGAACCGAAGTCCTAATGAACAAAGATCTACAACACAGATGGAACATTATGGTAAGACATAACTTCTTTTTCATGCTCAGCTCTTTAAAAAAAAAAAAAAGCTAATACCTTTTTCCCCAAATTTCTCTTCCATGAAAAAACAAAATTTAAAGTCCTCTCTCTTGATAGTACAACCATTGCAGTCACTTTTCATAGCAAATTATTAGGGATGATGGTGGATAATAGTCTTATTACGTTCAACCTGTAGGGATGCTTTACAGATCCAAAAAATTTTTCACCAATGCAAGTAAAGCTACACTTACCACTACATATCTCCTTCTCACATTTCTTTATGGTGCTACCATCCTTACTAACCTTCAAGCATCACAAAAATCAAAACCTGAACGATGCTGTAACAATGTTTTTCTAAATTTGCAGCAAATGCCCCTTTCAGGACCCACCCCTGTATAGCAATAAAAAGCCTAAATTGGTTAGAACTACCCTATCAACTATCATATACACATCTTCTTACCACCTGTAAAATTTTCCAGAATCCATCTGCTTGTCCAGTATCTAAGTAGCATTCTACTACACAACATGTTCCTAGACGGTCATTATGATCCATTGACAAAAAACGCCTGTCTGTCCCCAAACCCTTCAAATCTGCTGGGCATTGTTTTTCTCGTACCTTGTTGCTAAGGCCTGGAACTCCTTTTCTCTATCAGGTCAGTGCTGTCCCTCCCATTCTTCAAAAAAATTCTGAAGTACATCCTAGCCAAACGCTGGCTTGCTCAACTGTATCCCTAAATGTGAGCAAATACTTATTTATGCATTATATCTCCTTACTCTCCCTCCTGCACTCACTTCCTTACGTCTATTAATTTCGCTTCCCACTGTCTTTCTTTCCAAATATACCACGTCTGCTTTTTTCTCACTTTGTATTGGAATTCCTGTTAGTAACATACCTTTAATTTCTCTCTAAACTGGCTAAACCTTCTCTAAGTATTACATCATTGTCATATAACTTCTATGTTAATGTAGGCACTTGTATGTTAATAATATTGTGTGATGTTTTGTTTTTATTTGTTTATCTGTGGAGCTTTTCTCCTTGGGTGTCCGAGCACTAACCTGTGTAACTAATGTCAAAATAAATAAATAAATAACACTTGCATCTGTTCTTAACCAGTGCTTTCATTTTATGACTAATTTGGTATAATTATTTAAACTGTATTTTTTTTTATTATTTTTAAAGACTGTAATATTGTTGTTCTTAAAGTATTCTGTAATACTTTAGAGCTTTTCTCCCCAAGCCTGCCCTGCAAATGGGCTCTTACCTAGTTGGACTTAGTCAATAAATAAATAAATAAACCTCTTATATCAGGGGGGTGCATGGGGCTTTCCCCAATGTAGGAACAAATATTTAAAGAAGAGCAACAGTGTTTTGATATTTGCTGCTTTTCTTTATTTTTGGACTTTTTGTGTTCATAAGTGTTTACTAGGCTAATGACCACAAGGGTCTTTTTAAGTCTGGCAATGCATCCCAAATCTCTGACGAGTTCTGATACCCTTGATAAGTGTAAGCATGGGCCTGGGAGATTAACCATTTACAGGTTACTTGTTTGCATAAGAGACATAGGTGCCAAACCAGGGATGAATTTCCAGTTTTCCATCCAATTGTCCAAGTTACACTTGAATTGGATTAGGGAGGAAATCTGCTTCACTTGGATGGGGAGCCTGTTCCATAGACTGGGTAGTCTCTGGGATACATCCCTATCTCTTCAGTAGGTCCTATTTATATCACAGGCAAGGTTTAAGTCGTTAGAATGGGTAATTCTGGTACAGTTTGTTTTGTGGATATGCAGGAGGTCCATCAGAGTGGGGTCTGACAATGCCCTGTATGCCAGGTGTAGATCTCCCCTCAAAAGCCTGTAGGAAACAGAATACAGGGATAGGGCCTTGAGGCTGTCTGCATAGGACATATTACTTTTGACCTGTATTCTTTAGTGAGGAACCTCTGTGGACGTTCCACTTGTTGGATGTGTCTGGTTAGGTACATGCCAAAGGAGGCATTGTACTCCATGACAGGTCTGATGAATGCCGAATACAGTAGAACAATGACTTCCTTGGACTTGGATGCCATACCTTTGTTTATAAGTTGCACAACATAGAATGATTTCCTCACCACTGTAGACGCGTGATAATCAAAGGCTAGGTTGCTATCTGTGTGTGTCCTCAAATCCCTGACTACTGGGTCAACTCCTAAGCGGGGTGTTGTCAATATGATAGTTACCACTGATGGATGACTTCCCAAAGGATACTGTTATGCATTTCTTGGCATTTTGGCAGCTCCCACACTGTTGTATGTTTGTTTCCTAAAAATCCCCTTCCAAGAACATCAAGTCTTGCTGTGTGGTAGACTCGGTCATTCCTCTTCTTCTTCCAGCAAAATGCTGGGATCAAAAAGTGAGTGCCCCAAGAGTCATTGCGTGCCACTATACGTGAAATTAGGATATTTTATATTGCCTCTATAATCTCTTAATGCTGGCCATTATAAAGAGGTGCAGTGAGTGTTGCCCTGAGCCATTTAGGTGTACATGTTGGCATACCTGTCATGCTTAGAATGCATTTACAAATCAAAACTTCATATAATTAGCACCATTGTGAGAGACAGAAAAAAAATAGTTTGAATGTTTTTTTCCCATGCATCTTTGGCTTTATTATTTATACAGTATGAAATCTTTATAAAGAACAAATTATATCCACATGATCAACCAACCAGTGGCATTCCAGATGAATGAATTTCTATTATTACTGTTTATGTTTTCATATTGCGATCCTTAGAAAATAGTCATATCATTAAAAAATATATATATACCATGATTATGTAACATTAATTAAGCATCATTAAGTCCTGAGAAGAATAAAGTCCTTATATTACTGATCCATTTATGGTAATATCTTATGTTTTTGTGAATGTGTTCCGTTTTTAGGTCAAATTTAACTTGACAATCTCAGTAAGATTAGATGTAAAAGACCCTCTAGTGCTGAGTATAAACATAGCATTATACATATAAATTATTTTTTGAACAGCTGTTTGGCAAAACTGGACTTGATAATTAATTTTGTCCGCTCAAATGGTACTGATTATTTGAAAGTTTTTGTGTTTCATGTTTCATTTGTTGCTAGACAGTGAGGGAAATGGAATCTGTCCTTGCAGTTGTTGTTCTGTTGGTTTTTGGAGTACATTTACCCCATAACTTTCACTTCTCCAGAGGAGACAATTACAGGCAAAACTTTTGAAAAATTAGGGACACCTTATTAGCAAACAATGAGCATATTCATTGATGAGGTAGTCAAAAGTTACAGAGATGCATGTTATGCTGATGTTTTACAATAGCGGAATTATTGCCCCAAACAAAACCTTTGCCTTGTATAAAATGTTGGGTTGGATTCATAAACGTTACCACAAAGTGTAAGCTATGCATATACTTAGTGTACACTTTCTGAATTAAAGAACAGCTCTAGCACAATGCTTGTACTGTTTATTCTCACTGAAAGGTTACACTTTAGTAACTAATCTGGCATGTTCTGTTTGTAAACAAACTGTTTTTTATTTTTATTTATTTATTTTTTTTAAATCAAAAATGGTATGGTAATTATTCCAGGGCTGGACCAGTAATCAAGGCGCCTCAGTCCTCACCACTGGCAACAGTGGGGCACGTTCACTGGGAGAATGACAAGTATACACACAGCATTTCCAGATGCATGTCTCTGCATTAAGTGCAATTTCACTTAAGAGCACACAGAGGCCACAGTTAGTCCAGGGCTGATTTCTCCCTCTTCCTCCAGATCCCCAATACTCTCCACTGGCACAACTATAGAGTTGAGATCTCAGTTGAGTGACCAAGCCAATACCTCCAGCACCGTCTCTGTCCAACCTGTGCTTCATGCCCCTGCCCAAGTATCTGACACACACACACTGTTTGAGGCTTGATTTACACACACACACACACACACACACACACACACACACACACACACACACACACACACACACACACACATCTGGGAAAGGCTGGCACAGGTTTACTAGCTATGCTCCCCTTCTGCCCAGACTATGAGGTAGTTTCTACTGCCACCAGTCACTCATTATTAGCTACTTTAAGGCCCTTCCAAGGGTACTCAATATACTTAGTGGTATTAATATTAATACAAATGGTAGTTTGACCAAGAGCAAGGCTATTAGGAGTGGCCCTCACAGTGTTACCAAATAAATATGTAAGTACTCTCAAAACCTTTTTATCTCTACACATATCAGCCACAATGAAATGTTTAAATATATTTAATAATAAAAGAATATGACAATACTAAATATGTATTCACAGTGACATCATGACAGTATGTATTCACAGTGAGATCAGATTTCAAAACTACAGGAAATATTTAAAACAACATTGCAGGACAGTCTCAAATAAATAAAGAAAAATATCTATAAGCTTCACTGTATTCCTGACTGTATGTAAGAGAATTACTGTAATCTAAGAACTTACTAATAGAGCGAGGCAGGTGTGGTGCATGGCTCTTCTAGTTGTCGGATCCAAGACAGAATCTCACTAAGAGACTTCTCAGATTAATATCGCGGATATCTTGCAGAATGGCATAATTTTTTGTCATCTGACTCTAGTTCCCAGGTGAAAACCCTACTGCTGGAAGCTGGCAGCATTTAGCATCTACCTGTAAAAATACCTAGACCTCAGATCTTTGGCACTTGCTGGAAGTCATAAAACAATTGCATTCCTTCCTGCATTCAAGTAGTTCACCCAAAAGACAATGCAGAAAGCTTCTCAGCACAGACTCTGTGTCTCTAGCTGCTTTGAAAACTGAAAGATACCCTCTTTTATTAAGTAGCCTATGAAGTAATTTCATTTCAGCTATTTTCCTAAAATTTGCTGGACTGAAGTTAACCTCCTGTATTCCAGTTTTCACTGTTAAAATATATACATTTAGACAGTTAACAGTAGTGCATGTACATTTCTGTTCTCTTCCAGTAGGGCACACTGTGGATGCATTTCAGACACAAACACTTTAAAATACCTTTTCAACACGCATGCCTGTACAAACCAGTTTGATACACACATGACATACAGTTGTAACACAAGCATCTTGTATAGATCATGTTGATATTCAAAAATGACATGTAATTATTTACAAAATTCCAGATAGCTGTGCTGGCAGTATCTCCATTCATCACATGGGGCATAATAGCCAATCACACATGACATACAGTTCTAATACAGTTGTAACACAAGCATCTTGTATAGATCATGTTGATATTCAAAAATGACATGTAATTATTTACAAAATTCCAGATAGCTGTGTTGGCAGTATCTCCCTTCATCACATGGGGCATAATATCCAATCCAAGGGGGAGAGAATTGGTCATTAGTCACATTTTTCTTTTTGGTCTTCTCCATAGTGTCTGGGATGCTAAACATACCCAGGTCATATGGTAAACATTTTGGACTTTATCTTTCTGTGCTGCAAACCCCACATAACAATGTATATTTTGATTGCAAATAGAGCTTTATTGAGGATGCATGTCAAAAGTGTTTTTAGAACAGATGATATTCTTACGTTTGGCAGCATGGCATGTATAGCTCTGTTACATTTTTTCCCTGTTTCTCCTTCGTATTTATGCACTTCAATTTATGTATAGTCTTTGTAAAAAAATCTTTACCTTGATGCTATATGAACTTTTTGATCTGTGATGTCATGGTGGGCTTAGCATGAAGCTTCCTTAATGGACTTTACTGTTCTTATTGTTACACATTTGAGGGATCTGTCTCTTAAAGTGTATCAGGGCCCCTTTCTGTTGTTCAGTAAAAACAAATATTATTAACTCTAAAATCGCAATACTGTACAGTAAATAAATAAGCACGAGTAGATATTTTTTTTTATTGGCAGCTGTATAGAGTTTTAACTAGCTGGACAGCAGTGCACGCACAGTATGCTTGCTCATCTGTTCTCCTTCCCTCTTGACAGTCTTATTTTCTTGTGATTGGTTAACTACAGAAGATCCATGTTTGGGCAGTTTAACCTTTTAAGGTAATTTGTTTTACTTGGAACCAGCAGGAGTCATTATTTCCTTTCAAAATAACTGCTTATGAATTTTCTTACAAGTCCACCTTTAGTTAATATATGAATCAAAATGAATAAAAATTAATATTTGAAAATATTATAGTTGTATTATATTTTAAACTGTTATGTTGACAAACCAACTAATGTTTTACTAGAAAAACTGTTGGTGTACATTATTTATTGCATCAGATATAAAAAAGTAAGATAAAATGTATGAACAGCAGATTACTTCACTCTATTTTAAGCAATTATAGGTTCATAGGTAGGTAGTAGGCTATTGGCCCTAGGGCCTATATAAGCCTAGCCAAACGGTACCCTGGCTTTTGCCACTCAAGAAAATAATTTTCCTGTGCCCCTGTCAAGCAGAGCCACAGAAGTGATCCCAGGGGTGAATTTCCTATCTCCCATCCGTAGGTTCATAGGTTGGTACTAGGCTGTCAGCCCTAGGGCCTATACAAGCCTAGCCATAACAATTCCCTGGCTATTTCTTCTCACACTATTTACTTCCCTGGACGACCCCTGTCTAGCAGGGCGACTGACGTGATCCCCGGGGTGAATTTTCTTTCTCCCATCCAATCGTCAAGGTTCCTTTTGAAGAGGGCCAAAGAGGCACTCTGCTTGACACATATGGGCAATCTATTCCAGAGTCTGGGGAGTCTCTGGGTCAGGAACATATCCCTCCAGCATGTTTTGTTTATCATCAAGATTTTTCTTGAAGAGTGCTAATGAGGAGCTTTGTTTGATATTGATAGGTAGTTTGTTCCAGAGTATGGGAAGTCTCTGAGATAGGAATCTATCCCTCCAGCATGTTCTGTTTATTGTGGTGACAAGGTTTAGTTCCCTAGAGCGTGTAGCTCCGAGGGATTGGGATTTCAGCTCTGGGTATGACATAGCTTTGTATGTTAGGCAGAGATCGCCTCTGAGTAGGCGATATGCAACAGAGTAAAGCTGGAGTTTTTTGAGACGGTCTGCATAGGGCATCTGTTTGAGGCCGGTAATCCTCTTTGTGAGGTATTTCTGTGGCCTTTCCAGTTATTATAGATGTCTTGTGAGGTACATACCAAAAGGGGTGTTGTACTCTATAATGGGTCTAATGAGTGACGAGTAGAGGGTAACAATGACCTCTTTTTTTCCTGGATGAGAAACCTTTTGTGATGTGGTGTGCCATGTAGAAGGATTTCCTGACTACTGTGGCGATGTGATTATCAAAGGAGAGACTACTGTCCACCTGTGTCCCAAGGTCTCTTATCACACTTTCGGTGTTAAGTAGACTACCGCCTATGTGGTACTTTCATGATTACTTGCAGCTTATTTCATAGCAATTGTATGATGTTGTGTTTTTTGTGAAGGTAGAAAATATCATTATCTTACTATCAGGAAAATGAATCCTGAATTAACCTAAATCATTATTTTTACTGTATATTTTGCATCATTGCTTCTCAGCATGATACATATAAAAGATTTTTTCTTCTCCTTTTCTTGTAACAGCCAGGAGAAAATGTTCCATGACCTTATAATCCCTTCTGTTTTTATTTTTGATCAGATGCATTTAGAACATCTCGTCCACAGCAATTTTCATGCTGTTTATATTGTAATAGGCTTTCATAAACAATGACTGGAATATATATTCTTAACTTTCAGAACTTAAAGTCTGTTTAAATGATGTGAACCAAGGTCAGAATATTCAGAGGATATGTTATTTATTCACACTAATGTGAATGAATTGTCCTTCTAACAAACTGAAGTATTTTCAACTACCCACATGTGCCTCAACCCTACTGAATTCTTAACATTTGTTGAATAATAGTAAGATAAAGTATATTGCATGTGAATACCATTTAATACTAAGTCAGATGTTAAATGTGATGTAAGCAGTGAGAATGATGCTGCAATAAAATCTGTCATGAATAAATTCCCTGTTACCTACTTATTTTAGTGTAAAGTGTGAATTCTTATTAGGAGTGCATTTAGATGGTTATATCAAATTCAGAACATCTGTTGCACGTTGAAGTACTACTGTTATCAGGCAGGTGTTTGGGTTTCTCCTAAGAGACCAGATTTCAGCTAGGCCAAAGGCTTTCTGAGATTTTGTTTGCAGCAGTCAGATATTTTAATATAATTTCCAGTTGCAACAATTGAATGTACGTAACGGCATACATGTGCAGTCTAGTATGTTAAAAAAAAAGACTCCTGACTAGTGCTTGTTTCTAAACATTTTTCTTAGAATTTTAATTTATTTATAGTATGCATGTCTCTTCTGTCATTCTGTCTGGGCCTCTTGTATGGCCATGATGCACACTTTACTTCTTTGGTCAGTTGTGAGTACAGGTTGTGTGGTTGTTTTGATAGTGAGAACCCATATGCCAGTTAAGAAAAATAAACACCAGCAGTGTTGATGATGATTATATCACTAAATGTGAACAAGTACCATTTCATACCTTATAACTCTTTACTCTCCCTTCTTCATTTACTTCCTTACGTCTATCAAATTCTCTTCCGTGACTTTGTCTAAATATACCATAAGCATGTTTTTTCCCTCACTTCGTATTGCAGTTTCTGTTTGTATTAGACTAACTTAGTTTCTCTGCAAACTGTCTAAAAGTTCTCAAAATATTAAATGATTGTCATATAACTTGTATCCATTCTTAACAATTTTTTTATGTTGTGTCTAGTTTCTTATAATTATTTAAACTGCAGATGCTTGTGTTTTATTTTTGAAGATTGCAAAGTTATTGTTCTTAAATTGTTTTTTAGTAATTTAGAGCTTTTCTCCCGGGCCTCCGCTGATAGTGGTATTCTACCCAGTCAGTCTTTTCCAGTAATCAAATGGCAATCAGTCAATAAATAAACGAGTGTGAGCCAAGATAAAATCTTGCTCCTCATTGCCTCAAAGGTGTCACTCGACCAGTTAATCCAGCTGTCTTGCTGTTCAGTATGAGCTTCTTGTACTGTCTCCCTTTATCGGATCTAAATGTTCCCTTACCTAAGGTTTTTAGTCAGGGATTCAGGTACAACAATATTTCACATGAAGGGCACATAACTTCATTTTCTAGCAAGTATGGAGTCCAGCATGGTAGTGAATTTAGGAGCCAAGACATTTTTCTAATTTCCATTATTTTTTCTCTACCCCGTGCTGAGGAGATAAGACTCATGGCTATGATTTGATTTTGTCATTTATATCAATGGCTGAGGCACTTACCTAACCATCCTTCCTGAAATCCCCGGGTCTCTCTTTTTCAGTATAGGTGGAAACAGATGGGAGATGTAGCATCATTCCCTAAAGTTGTATTTGGAACCAGCGATGGTAGTGTTTTCCACAGACAAAATACTCCTGGTTGTCAGTATACAAAAGTAGTCAAAGTTTGAGCAGTTTGATTCCATGTGCAGTAAACTGGATTCATGTCTTCAGGAAACCACATAAGAAACTTGGGCCTCTGCTAGTCTATGTTCCTAGTTGCTGGCAGAAGTGTTGCAGCTGTATATAGGCTACTGTTAAGTGAGCCATTGGTATGCATTTACAACCCTGATTGGCTTCATTCCACTTTTGTTCAGTTTTTGCAGATGTAGCCAAAGTTTGTGCATTTTGGTTTCAGGTAGGATAAAATGGGTGAATGTGAAAGGGGCACAATGCAAAGGCTTGAGTTAATACTTAACACTAACTAAGATATTGTCAGTAGTGGCTCATCCGAACAGATTTACATTTTACATTGACTCCAGCATTGGTATGGTGTTTAGGATTGTTATCACTTTGTTGGTATCAGATAGGGGCTTTAGCATGACTAAATTTTTAAGGAGATGTCATAATTTGGTTCATTATCTACAACCTTGTGTCTTTTAAAATCAAGGCAGTTTGTTTGAGTTCAAATAAGTTAAGTAGGGCCACTATCAAAGGAATTTCTGTCATGCCACTCTCTAGAATTTGAGAACAAATCCAGCAGTTGGCAGAGTTCAGATTTTGTGAATAAAGGTGGTGTATGTCTTGGAAGATATTACTGTTAGTGGGGCTTTATTAGAAGGACAACTCTTGGTAAAAATAAAAGGTTCTTCCTGATGTTACAAAAAGTCATCAGTCTTGTTAGTTTTAATCTGATAAGTGTTGGCTTTAACCCGATATGTGCTGCCATTTATTATTAACATTCATAGTTTTGTTTTTTCTCCCTCTCTGTCCACTCTCTTCTATTTTAACTTTTTGAGTTGGTTAGGGTGAATCTGGCCGTTATAGGGAGGTTGTTTGCAAGGCCCACTTTTTGAGGGTGACTTGGTTTGGGTTAGATTTGTTATTCCTACCTTAGTGGCCACATATGAACCCACTCATTTTGGAACCCACTTACTGTTTTGAAATTTTCTAATCTTGAAAAGGTCACCAGATTCAACAATTTTATTACTTTGCCAGATAGTTTTGTTTTTGGGCTTCACCACCTTCTCATAATCCTGTGGTCCATAAGATGTGGTGTTGGAGCTAGTCCCTTAGTTGGGTCTCTGCCAGAAAGAGTTTTCCTTTCCCATACTAATAAATGGGTTGTCTAGTCATAAGTTCATGTGGATGTGATGCAAGTCGACGTTTTAGGGAAGAATTTATCAATTTTTATTACTACTCTGGGTAGCTGTTTGACCCAGTGTTTTCCATTCCCTACAGTCTTCTTTCGAAGACCTTTAATCCCCTGTTTGTTCTCTCCTCTTTTCCAAAATCTTGGGGGTGGTAGGGGGTATGAAATCTGTGTTTTACTCCCCTTGACTGATGCATGGCTTGTGTTACTTTTCTAGTAACATGATTGCCTTAGTTGCATATTTTTTTAGTTCCTATGTGGGAATTATCCTCTTGCTGAGGATTCACATGACTGTTTATGCTTTATGTTCTTTAAAGGGGTGCGTCTCCCCATGTGCTCTTCTATGAAGTTTAGGATGTATTTAAATTGTCCTGATGCCATTGGAAGAGGCCTGACAAAGTCAGTTTGAATCCTGTCCCTAGGTCCCAAAACCTAAGGAAGTGTACAAGTATTTCCTTGAATATTTTTGTTTACATTGTGCATTGCATGAGTGATGCATCTCTTCATATAGTTTTGTATGACCTGTGGCATTTCAAACCACCAATATTTAGTGGACATGATTTGCTCCATTTTTTCTCTCTTATTGTGTCCTAAGATGTGATAGAAACCAAGATAAGCTTTCCTCTTTCTAGATCTAGGCACACATTTTCTATAAGCGCCCCTTAAACTCCCCCAACCCCACCTGACAGGTCACCAAGCCCACCCTTCCCCTTTTTTATGGTGCAGTCGTCAATCTTACTTTATTACTGTTGCTGTATTTGTGGTTTCTACCAGAGGTACTGAGTCAATTTTCTCAAGTTCTTGGCTTGTTCTTGAGTTTGGGAATAGAATGTAATGTGGGCCCTTTTTGAAAACTAGTCTGCTTTTTTTCTGTGGTGTGTACAGTAAGGCCACATGTTAAAGTTGCCATAACCAGCCCGTTAAATAGTAGGCCAGTTATTTGACCAAGGCAAGGTTTTGCCCTTTCTTTCTTTATACTTAAAAGCCCTCATGGAAATTAGTGTTATGGTGCAAAGGTAGAGAAGGATTAGATAAAAGTGTTTGTGTATCTTTATCTAGGTTTACTTTTTCTCTGAGATGTTTTCTTCTTGGACATTCAAACTCCAAGTCCAGTAGTATTCCGTTTTTCTTTTTCTTTTGACTGTTCCTACCTATTTTATTACCTCCTAGGGCTCCTTGTGTACCTAAGTTGTCCGCCTCCTCATTATGCCTTTTGTGCTTGGATTCCTTTTTGAAGTTCCTTTATCTTAGAGTTGGCTTGCACTAAATCCACAGCTGCTTTTAATATGTCTTGGTAGCTTATAGGTCCCATAATCATGCCTTACCTGGGTGGGCAGTGAGGATGCTAGAATTGTCAGTGCATATGCTGAATAGATAATTTGTATGTAATAACAGTAAGAGATCCTTTTTTACCACCTCCAGATCTGCCCTTTTTGCTCTGCATCCTCCAGATAATCCTTCTTTTTAATGCCTTAATTAATTGGGGTTGTAGATATCCCACCTAGTCAGGTATTTCCCCTGAGTTGTATCCCTGAATTGGTCACAATCTGTGTACCGATTGTGGTCTCATTGAATTGTTAAGGTACTCGTGCACAGTCGTTCATTTTCAAGGTCAGACCACTTAAGTGCCTCCCTCGGATACACAAAGTTCTGGAAAGAACTTAATTTTAAGCGTTTCCACCAAATTTCTTCTTTGCGTGTGGGGCTTGTAATGCATCGTAATCTGGCATTAGACATTTCCCTTTGGGATCCTTTTTAGAAGATACTTAAGACCAAGCATACACCTATCCAGTACCAGTGGTGCATTACTTGTTATGTGTTGCTTCAGTAGCCCAGTGTGTTACAGCAACTTTTCCTCATTCCCCGAGGCCTTTTCTACTGTAGCAAGTGTGCTAGAGTAGTAATCCAACAGCTGCTTTCTATATTTTCTTTTCTGCAACAGCACAGTGATTGTGGTGTTTTCCACCTTGCCTAAACTGCACTGTGAACTCCTTCCTTTTACTATGACAAAATCAGGGGCACAAATCAGTTTCCTTTAGGTTGGTAAAAGCCACTTTTTTTTAGTCTTTTGTCCATTTTTAAAGTTTCCTTCCCCTTTTTGCAGCTCCTCAGTATGGCTGTAAAGTGTTTGACCTTTCTTGCACAGTGTGTTAATACACTGCCTGGAGAAACCAGAATCTACTTGTACTTGTCAAATTGGTCCCAGTAGTTGGCAGATGTAGTTGTTTTTATTAGTGTCTTTTACATGTGTTTGGATATTTCTATTTCAAATGCACTAATAACTTCTACAACTGACTGTATTTGGAGTTAAATTTTAATCTTTTTTTCCTCAAGTTCTCAAACAATTCTTTTAAAGCTTGCAAATTTCACTGCTTAGTTTTTATACTAAACCTGTACCCAGCAAAATGTTATCTACATTCTAGATGTATTTCATGTCCTCATCATTTTCTTTTGGCTATTCCTGTTAGGGGTCGCCACAGCGGATCATCTGTTTCCATTTCTTCCTGTCCTCTGCATCTTGCTCTGTCACACCAACCACCTGCAAGTCCTCTCTCACCACATCCATAAACCTTATCTTAGGCCTTCCTCTCTTCCTGTTACCTGGTAGCTTCATCCTTAGCATAGTTTTTCCCAATATACTCAGTATCTCTCCTCAGCACATGTCCAAACCAACGTAATCTTGCCTTTCTGGCTTTGTCTCCAAACCTTCCAACCTGGGCTGACCCTCTAATATACTTATTCCTAATCCTGCCCACCCTCGTCACACCCAGTGCAAATCTTAACATCTTTAACTCTGCCACATCCAGCTCTAACTCCTGTCTTTTTGTCAATGCCACTGTCTCCAACCCATATACCATAGCTGATCTCACTACCCTCTTGTAGACCATCCCTTTCACTCTTATTGGTACTCTGTCACAAATCACTCATGACACTCTTCTCCACCCAATCCATCCTGCCTGTACTCTCTTCTTCACCCCTCTTCCACACTCACTATTACTCTGAACTATTGATTCCAAGTATTTAAACTCATCCACCTTCGCCACCTCTACTCCTTGCATCCTCACCATTCCTCTATCCTCCCTCTCATTCACACACATATATTCTGTCTTAGTCCTGCTGTCCTTCATTCCTCTTCTCTCTAGAGCATATCTCCATCTCTCCAGGGTCTCCTTCACCTGTTCCCTACTCTCACTACATATCACAATGTCATCTGCAAACATCAGAGTCCACTGGGACTCTTGTCTGATCTCGTCTGTCAACCTGTCCATCACCATTGCAAATAAGAAAGGGCTCAGAGCTGATCCTTGATGTAATCCCACCTCCACCTTAAATGCATCCATCACTCCCACTGCAGACCTCACCGCTGTCACACTACCCTCGTACATATCCTGTACCACTCTTACATACTTCTCTGACACTCCCCACTTCCTCATACAATACCACAACTCCTCTCTAGGCACCCTGTCATATGCTTTCTCTAAGTCTACAAAAACATAATGCAACATCTGACCTTCTTTGTACTTCTCCATCAACACTCTCAGAGCAAACATCACATCTGTAGTGCTCTTTCCTGGCATGAAAACCATACTGCTGATCAATAATCATCACGTCCCTTCTTAACATAGCTTCCACTACTCTTTCTCATACCTTCATGCTGTGACTGATCAGTTTAATCCCTCTGTAGTTAATACAGCTCTGGACATCACCCTTAGTCTTAAAAATCGGTACCAAAACACTTTTTCTCCATTCCTCTGGTTAAAAACTCCACTGCCATTTCATGTAAACACCTCCATGCTTCCACAGGTATGTCATCTAGATGCATTTCATGTATTGGTCTTAGTGTTCTGGATTACCGTAAAGAAAACCATTGGAGACTGAAGGAAACCCTAATGCAGCATTGTCCAGGTCTATTTTTACAGTTGAAGCATATTTCCATTGTGAACTGTGGGTCTCCAGTACTGATGTCAAGGGTGGAGAACATTTTCATCTCTTCACTGATTTGTGTTTCTGTGCTTGACATATTGTGGGTGAGTGGAAAAGGACTTTGGGATAGCTTTGTTTAACTTCCTGTACTCTACAATAAGTGTATAGGAACTGGCTGGTTTCTTGACTGATCAATATGGACTGTTGGCTAGTGAACCAATTTTTCTGAGTATCCCTTGTTCTTCCAAGACCCTCACTGCTTATTTATTTTTTACTTGCTTACATATTTTGCCTTTATGGACAGGGTTAGTCCAACTAGACTAGTCCCCTGTTTTCAGGGGAGACCTAAAGTGATGTTTATACTACTGGGAGAAAGTGGGCCAGGACATCAGGCAATTTCTCCTACTCTTTTTCGATAGATACTGTGAGACCTTTTACATCCACCTGAGCTATCACCAAGTCAGGCAGATGAGACCTTGGCTTAGTGTCTTGTCCAAAGAACTATCTCCTTAATTGCTTGTTTTGTCTCCTTTTTTATAGGGTGTTACCAACAACTTTTGTACGTTCACTTGACACTTTTAAAACTGACCTTTGGTCATTCTGGTGTATGGTAAAAATGTCTTTATAATTGTGGATGAGACTGAGTAACTGTTTGAGGTTTCAGATTACTGCCGTAAATCATATTGTCCTTGACTTTTGACATGTTATTCCCAGAGACCATCTGATACAGTCATCACTTGGGAGGATGAGGTGGTCCTTTTAGCAATTCCCAGTTCCACATAACAAGAGTGATAACTTTTAAAAAATTTTTTGGACTGTGTTCCTTCATAGGATATTCTGTAGCTCAGGGTGAAAATCCGCTAATGTTTAAATGTGTCATGTCCTGTCATAGTCAGTACATGCTTACTGACTTGGGCTTGATTTAACATGTCCTTTCAGTCCATGAAGCTTTTTGATATTGATTACTGCTGCAGCAGCCATAGCTATATGGGTTGTATTCTGCAAAGGATATAACTGCTGGACAGCTTCCAAAGCTTCAGGCCACCTTCCAGGTGTGCAGCTCAAGCTGAGCTGACTACAAGACAAGTTTAGGTGAGAAGCCCTTCAGTGCTTTCCTGCCCCAAAGAGTTCACTCCTGTGAGGCTTGTGAAGTTCAACAGTCGAGTTGTGCTTTCCTTAGCCGGGTAGACAAATTCCCTTTGGGGGGAAAAAACTTCCATTTTCTTATTTTTTACTGATGTTTTATTAATTTCCTCTTCAGGAAAGTTTTATATTAAACCTAGGAGTGTTGTGTTTTAACAGATTGTTTAAAAGTGAGTTACAGTCTCGAAACAGAGCATTTGTAATTTGTCAGTTTAAAAGTAGTGTTAACTGACTGATAAATTGTAGGGCTGCCATAGTGTTTGAAAATACTTTTTACTGTGTTTTTTTTTTTCTTTCTCAAAATTAACTTTTGTGGACTGGTAGTTTTACTGGCATTTGTTCTTTGTTTTCCACAGGATAGAGGCATCATTTTCAGTTTGATCATGGAATAGATTGTCAGTCCTTCTTCCAGTCACAAAAAGGAACAAACAGGCTGTGTCACCACTAGGAGTTTTCCTCAGCCTCTGATTGATGAATCTGCTGTGGCCATTTGTTTACTTCAGACCACTTAACTTTTTTTTTACTCCAGATCCCTGTGGTGTAGCACCTACACCCACTATGGACTGGGGGTTAGCCATGTCCTCTGTGGTTGTTAGGGTCCCCTTAGTGGGCAAGGGAGAGCCACTCTTGTCATCCTGGGAGAGGGAACTGGGAAGGTTTCACTGTTTTGTCAGAATGCTGTGCCCATTCCTGGGGGAGCAGTGTCTGTTATTAGTAACACGATTGCCCCCATTTTTCTTGTCAGAAATAGAAAACCAAGCACGTATCTACACCTCCTCAAATTTCTTTGGATAGGAGTAGTTTACTAGGACTGACTCAGTTTTTTGTTCGGGCTGTTGATCCTTCTTGTAGTGTAGTTTCTGGTAAAAGAAAGAGGAATGCCTACTTTCCAGAAGAAATTCAAGTTTCTGAATCTGAACAGGAAGATTCCGACACTTGAGGACAGCTCACTTTCTGGCTCTCCCTGTGATGGGGTCTTTCTCTGGGGCTATTGTTAGAATGTTCCTGTAGGAGAATGCTGAGGGTTCTCACTCCCTCAGAAAATAGTATGAGTTGTTACAGAAGAATTTTCCAGAACCTTCACCCATTCCTCCTGTCCTGTCTGCTTTAGAGGCTTTAGAGGATGTGTGTCTTGCAGCCTGCACTTTTTCCTGATACTCGGCCAACTGTCCATAAAAAGGCAAATAGGATGTATAAAGTTCCTCGGACATTTACATTTTATACACTATTCCCAAACCTGACCCAGCAGCTATAGCCTTAGATGACTACTGTGCTTCTAAGCACTAAGTTAATTCCAGTGCTACTCTTTCTAATAAGGATGAGAAAATTATTGAGAGATATTGGAAAAAAAGTGTATACTTCTGCAACTTTTGAATTACAGAATTTTAAGGAATTTTAAAGTTTTTCTGACGTAAAAATATGAGGAACGTTTTATCTACTTGTGAAGAAAAAAATTGCTTTATGTAACTTAATTTCTTTGTTGCACAGGTCACTGCTCATTGTTTGCATACTACTTCTTTGGCCACTGATACTGTTTTAAGGATGTTTGCTTGGGTGCATTCTCAGACCCTCCCAGATGATGTAAATAGATAAGATGTTTAAATTATCCCTTTGGAGAGAGATTTAGTGCTTAGCCTCACTGCTGGAGAGGTGATCAAAAAGTGTGATTAAAGGGACAAGCTGATCCAAGGAATCTCTTAAGATTTTTCAGCTGTCCTTTTCCAGAATATTCAAGGGATTTTCTTGCACTTTATCCAGTCTTGGCAAAAAAACAGAATAAACAGTCTCAACAGAATTCAGGTAAGCAGACGTTTGGCAAGGAGGTGCCAGTTGGGAATTTCACCTGTCAAAACCAAGAACATTCCAACAAGTCTGACTGTTCAAGAGACCTTGTGACCATCTCCCAACCTGACCCTTTCTTTTCTTCCAGAAAGTCTGACTCCATTTTTTTTTTCTTTGGCAACAGATTGTTTCAGACAAATGGGTTTTGAAAATCATTCATCAAGGCTACAGATGGCAGTGAGAAGAAATTCCTCCTTTCCAGGGGGTCATTCCTCATCCTGCAGATTAGACTCTTTTTGTTTCCACCTGTTCTTCATTACATGCTGTCCCATGGAGTGATTGGAACCAGTTCCTCCTTCCCAGTTGAGGGAATGGTTTTATTCAAGGATGTTCACAGTCCCAAAGAAAGAAAATGCTTGGAGACCAGTTCTGGGTTATTCTTTCCTAAACCTGTTTGTGATAGTGCCCAAATTCATAATGATGTCACATCACAACCTGTTACCTCTTTTTTCTTATTCATGTTTCCTGGTAACACTAGACATAAAATATGCTTATCATGACATTCCTTTTTCATCAAGACTTCAGGCATTTTTAAGGTTTTGCATGTGTGGATCACATTATCATTTCTTTGCCTTACCCTTTGGACTATTTACTGCATCAAGAGTGTTTACGGAGTGTCTATCTTTAATTATAGTTCATTGCAGAATACAAGGTAGCCGCATTTTTCTGTATTTAGACAACTTGTTTATCTGCAGAATCTTTTTCAAAGTGTCAGGAATCTCTCTGTCTGTTACACAAGCTGGGATTCCAAGAGAACATTCAAAAGTCTTTCTTAACTTCTCACATGACTGTGTTTCTGGGATGTCAGCTAGACGCCACAGTTCAAAAAGCTTTTCTTCCACAAAAAACAGTAGATCTAGATCTATTTCTAGGGTTTTCCAATCAGACTTTACTTTGTCCTTGGGAATACCTCAGGATTTGGGGTTTTATGACTTATTTTAATCTCATGATACTCCTGGCAAGACTCCAGTTGAGAAAGATGTAGTCCCAGTACCAACACCCTTTTCCTTTTCAAATCCCAGTGCTGGGGTTTGAGTCCCAGTACCAACACCTTTTGCTGTTTCAAATCCCAGTGCTGGGGTTTGTCAGAAGACAGATCACTTGGTGGAGACAACAGATATCCTTAAATCCAGGTTTCACAATCTCCCTCCCTGTTATAAACTGATGCCTCAAGCTTTTCTTGGGGAGCAGTTTCACAATTAGGTATTAGGCTAGCTGCTCTTGTGGGCCTTCTTAAGCCTAGCAAATTTCCGTTTTGTGCTTATCCCATTTGGCTACAAATTAGCCTTGCCCATCCCATGGTCAATAATTATATATTACCCCTAATGAGAATAAGTGGGATCATAACATAGATAATGTGATATCCTGGACCAAGAGTGGCTCTCTTTTGCCCAATAAGTGGACCCCAGCAGTGCAGAAAACATGGCTAATCCTCTGTCTAGAGTAGCTGTAGGTGCTACACCAGAGGGATTCGGCGTAAAAGATGAGTGGTCTGAGGTACATCTGTGACTGAGGCAAATTGCTAGCCTGCTGTGGTGGCAAAGGCTGATTTCTTAACTTTTTCTTTTTGTGTTTGGAAGAGGGACCAACTGTTGGACTGGCAGACTGTTCTGTGGTTGGGCTGAAAATGGTACCTCTTTCTTGGGGAAAGCAAGCAACAAATGCCGGTAAAAATAAAGTGTCTTTAAAAGTCTCTCTTTTCCCCAGTTAGACACAGTAAAAGGCTCTTTAAAACACACTGCTCAACCCCACAAAGTAAAGTAAACACAACTTATCTACTGAAAAAATGTTGAAGGGCTTGGCACCCAAGCTTTTTTTAGTCTGCTCAGCTCGAGCTGCCTGCCAGTTTGGGTACATGGAAGGTGCCCTGAAGCTTTGGAAGCTGTCCGGATGTTATATTTTTGGCAGAATATAACCTGTATAACTAAGGGTGTTACAGCAGTGATCAATGTGATGAACATCAAGTGGTTAGCAAACCTTTCCTGTGTCTACTCTCACTACACAATTTTTATTCAGCTAGTACGGATGTGTGTGTGTTTGTGTGTTTTAACTTCAGCTATTTAGCCCGTTATTGTTTTCTCCATTCTTAATTTTTTGTTCCACCCATTTATCAATGATTTTTTTCAAAATATGAGATCATGTCTCCTATGAGACTTCCTTTTCTATGTCTCTTAATTTTTTTAAAGCTCTACAAGTTTTTTGGGTTTCTAATACCATGAGTGGAATGGACCCCATTCCCAAGTCAAAGTATGATTAAAATTCATGAAATTAGTATTGTTTCAATCCTTGATTTTAGCCATAAGTGCTCTTTGCAGCACCCACAATTTGCCTTGTATTAACTCCTCCTGCAATTCATACAGTTACATGTATCGGTAACATATCTAAGTACGATTGTAAATTCTTTTTAATAAGACCCTTGCTCCTACTACTATTGGAATTGTCTGGGTGTCCTTCTTTCTGCCTGTAAATCCTGGTATTTTATGACTTTGTCTCTCTCTACGTAAGACACTGTAGTCACTGTGTGTAACAATTTCAGTGATCAGTGCTACTTTTTGTCTTCTTTTTATGGACTACTATATGTGGCTTTCTCAGGTCTATTTTTTGAAGTGTTGGTAATGGGTGATCCAATGTGATATAAACTTCATTTTCTGTAGTGCTTTGTGACTCATGTTTCCAGTGTGTTTCAGCTACTTCAGTAGATACTTCGTCTACAAGCTGATCGAAAACCAGGTTTAAATGTTGTTATTGGTGTCAAACCAATCTTAATGCAGAAACAAATGTGTTTTAAATGAAGTGTTTTTGAATGATTTTTAGTAATGTTTATATTGTCTAAGAATTTTTAGGTTTATTTTATGTTTTTAAATTCTCTAATATTTATTAATTTATGAGATCTCATTAGGGGCTGTATTTTTGACCAATTTTGAATGGTATACTTGTTACGGATTTGTTTTTACTTATCTTAACACTGATAAAGGGTTTTAACTTGGAAGCTTTGTTGGAATAAATTTTGCTGGTGTTTCAGAGTCCATTACTTTCTTTTCTGAGTAGTAGATGTTGTACCTAGTAGTAGTAGTAATGATAACTGCTCACATTTTCACTAATAAACTTAAGGGAAATATCCTAAAATGGTCTGGATAAGGATTTTTTGGAAATGATTTACAGTGGATATAAAAAGTTTACACCCCCCTGTTAAAATGCCAGGTTTTTGTGATTATGAGACCACAATAAATCATTTCAAAACTTTTCCCACCTTTAATATGACCTATAACCTCTACAATTCAGTTGAAAGACAAACAAATCTGTTTTAGGAGAAAAATATAAAAGAAGAAAAAAAAATGTACAATAAGCTGGTTGCATAAGTGTGCACACCCTTAAACTAATACTTTATTGAAGCACCTTTTGATTTAATTACAACATTCTGTCATCTTGGGTAGGAGTCTATCAGCATGGCACATCTTGACTTGGCAATATGTGCCCACTCTTCCTTGCAAACGTACACCAAATCTGTCAGATTGTGAAGGCATCTCTTGTGCACAGCCCTCTTCAGGTCAACCCATAGATTTTCTATTGGATTTAGGTCTGGACCCTGGCTGGGTCATTCCAGTACTTTAATTTTCTTCTGGTAAAGCTATTCTTTTGTTGATTTGGATATATGCTTGGGGTGAATGTCATGTTGAAAGGTGAAATTCCTCTTCATCTTCAGCTTTCTAGCAGACGCCTGAAGGTTTTGGGCCAAAAGTGACTGGTATTTGGAGCTATTCATAATTTCGTCCACCTTGACTAAAGCCCCAGTTCCAGCTGAAGAAAAGCAACCCCAAAGCATGATACTGTCACCACCATTGCTTCACTGTGGGGATGGTGTTCTTTTTGTGATGCAAAGTGTTGTTAATGCGCCAAACGTACCTTTTGGAATTATGGCCAGAAAGTTCTACCTTGGTCTCATCAGACCATAACACATTTTCCCACATGCTTTTTGGGAGTCTTGATGTATTGTTTTGCAAATTTTAGCTGGGCCTGGATGTTTTTCTGTGTAAGAAAAGGTTTCCATCTTGCAACCCTCCCCCATAGTCCAGACATATGGAGAATACGGGAGATTGTTGTCACATGTAGTACACAACCAGTACTTGCCAGAAATTCCTGCAGATCCTTCAGTTTTGCTGTAGATCTCTTGGCAGCCTCCCTGACCAGTATTTGTCTCGTCTTTTCATCAATTTTGGAGGGACGTCCAGTTCTTTGCAACGTCACTGTTGTCCCATATGTTCTCCACTTTTTGATGACTGTCTTCACTGTGTTCCATGGTATATCCAATGCTATGGAAACTTGTACCCTTCTCCTGACTGATACCTTTCAACAATGAGATCCCTTTGATGCTTTGTAAGCTCTCTGCGAACCATAACTTTTGATGTAGCAGGCAACTGAGTAAATGGCTTTTGATGTAGCAGGCGACTAGGACAGCTGAACTTTATTTGGGGTTATTCAGAGTCTCTTCAATTGATGGCAGGTGTATACCCAGGAAGACTGAATGCTGTAATTAAATCAAAAGGTGCTTCAACAAAGTATTAGTTTAAGGGTGTGCACACTTGCAACCAGCTTATTGTGTATTTTTTATATTTTCCCCCTAACAGATTTGTTTGTTTTTCAATTGAATTTTACAGGTTATAGGTCACATTAAAGGTGGGAAAAGTTTTGAAATGATTTATTGTGGTCTCATTTTTTTACATCACAAAAACCTGGCATTTTAATCCACTGTATGTTTCACAAACTGTGACGTTTTGTGACTATGGTAAGACAATATATGCTGGATTTTCCATGTTTTGGCCAGAACCTATATAAACTAAACGTGATGATATTACAATTTTTTATTATCATTGTTATTATTATTACTATTACTTTTATTTTGTTGATGATAAATTGCTGTGGAGATTGACAACAGGTTGGCAAATCTGATTTAATAAAAAAGCCTGCTCACAAACAAAGGGTCACTGCTAGAAGCTGTTCATATATGTTGATGTTGAAGACTGTAATCAGTAAAGTCCATC
The DNA here is from genome assembly GCF_019279795.1 of Protopterus annectens. NCBI lineage: Eukaryota > Metazoa > Chordata > Ceratodontiformes > Protopteridae > Protopterus > Protopterus annectens. The sequence goes on along the minus strand of NC_056730.1, from coordinate 649,136,179 downwards.
AGGACTCCATGGCAAGTCTTATTATCACTAGTTTGAAGTTGAATGGATATGAGGTGTGCAGTTTTGCTGATGACTACCTGTCAGATGGGTGTTGCATTTCAGGATGATATACTCAAGGTTCACAACTTTCCTCATTTAATTTATAATCTACTAAGTGTTATGACAAAAATAGTTTTTAAAATGCTGTCATTTGTGGTTATAACTTGTTCATTATCACTGGTCAACACTACTTAAGTATTTATAAGTAGCAAGGAATGATGGGAGGAGAAAATCATAACATTGCTTATGTTTTGGTAAGGGTTTTTAGGGTAATTCGTACTGTCTTAAAACCACGGTGTATGGGTTAGGTGACCTATATTCTTGAGTAAATTGGTGTGTTTTTTATTTTATTTTTTTAATAATGCAAATCCAGTTATGACGTTTGAGCAGGTGCAAGAATGTTCAATTAAGAGAGCATTTATGTTTTTATGTTATGTGTTTTGAGAGGAAGCTTTTTTTAAATATTTGTAGCAGTAAACATTTAGTCTGTGATGGAACTAAATCAATTTAGAATGTGTAAATGCCTAAGAGACTTTAGAATTAATGGATCCTGCTAGTATCATGATGTCTTTATATATAAAAAAAAAAAAAAAAAAAACAGAATTCATACTTGCTAGATTTGCTATACAGTAACATGATTTACCTCAACAAAGTATTGTGAAAATGTGAGCATAAGAATTTTGGTAGTGTGCAGTGATCACAGTGATAAGGGCATAATGGCTTTGTTTGTAAACTTTAATTTTTTTTCAAGTATGGGAAGAAAATGCGATTCAAATTTAAAGTAATATCGGTAACCTTAAATATTGAATTTAAACCATATAAAGTGGAATATGAAAAAAATGTGTACTCTAAAGTAGACCATCAGGAATTGAAGTTTTGTTCTTGAGTATACATTATTGTGGCCCAAGTAAATGTTAAGGCAGGTCATCAGACTACATGTTTATGAAAAAGCCAGTGACAATGGCATGTGCTGTGTACATAGAAATTTAGATCATCCAGTCATACAGCAAGTCCTTTGGGGGTGGGCGACTGTAGTACTTGGAAATAACTGACATGAGCTGAAGAACAATACTAAAAACACAAAAGGTATAACTGAAGATAAGGAGCATGCCTCAGACCCTTTAAGTTGTAAGTCACCAACCCTAACCTACAACAGTCTTTAAAGTGTAAGCATTCTTCAGAATGTGGAAAAGGTGGCTCTCAGCAGAAGGCATTTTATATTGAACTTGGGATGTTGGAGGTTGGGATGTGTGAGTGATCCTGAACAAAAATAATTTCAGATTGAATTTGGATGGCTGTTCTGTGCCCTGAGTAGTAGACATACATTGGGAACTGCAAAGGAGTGACCCTGCACAGGAGATAATCATGAATTTGGGAGGAGTGGAGTGACCAAGTGACCCTGGATAACAAGCAGTGAGTGAGAATTCAGATGGCAGGAGTTTGTGACCCTTGGTAATACACACTGAACATGAGCTCAGGAGGCAGAGGTCTTGGATAGTAAATGCTGAGGCATAGTTAGCATAATGGACAATTTCTTCATTTTCCAAGTACAGGGTACAGGGTTTTTGACCTCCAGTCAGTGCCTGTGCAGAGTTTGTATTTTTTTTCCCCCATGTTTCTGTGGGGGTCCTCCCAGCTCCCAAAAACCATGGTGGGTGCTTCCACCTCAAAACTTGTCCAAAATTGGAATAAAGTGATGGGCAACAGCACAGAGTCTGTGGCACCTATTCAGTGAAGAGTTGTGTAGGCATCACCTACTCATTATCCTCTAGAAAGGAGATCGCAGATCAGACTGCATACTTATTGTGTCTCCCTCCACACATTCTAGGGTGGTATATCTTGGGATATTTACACCCACATGGACTATGATGGAGTTTGGTTAGTAAGTGAATTGCCCAGCAGGGTATATACTCCCTCATCAATCTGAACAAGCAAATAAGAGGACCAGTCAAGTCTGCCAAAGCCAAATTTGACATAAAAATAACCTCCCAAGCTGAGGACAGCAGTAAAGCTTTCTTCATTTTTTCCTGCAACCTTAAAGCAACACCTAACAGTGGTGCCAAATTAATATTGAATGGAACCACCTACACGGAACCAGAGAGTATAACAAATCTGCTGGCTGATGCATTTTAGCTCCAGTTGTCCCCCTCCCCATTTCTCCACCAGCTGTGACTAGGAAGCATGTCCTCACTGCACTCTCTAAGGCCAAGAACACTGCTTTGATGGGTCCTGATAATACCTCAGTATCCCTCCTGAGTAACATGAAACTTGACCTGTCACTCTCTCACTAGAATCTTTATTTAATCATAGCCTGCAGATGGACTTTGTGCCGAATGGATGGAGGACTGCAACCATTATCTCTCTACACAAGAGGGGGGGGGGTCCTTCCATGAACCCAGGGAACTATAGACATACAAGTCTGACTACTCTCATAAGCAAAGCCTGCATATGGTGTAAGTTTTTTACAGACAAGCACTGCATTGTGAGATACCTAGAGGCAGACTAAACAATCAGGATCACTTCAAGATGTTAGACCCCATGTGATCAGACTCAGAAATTACGTATAAGGATATTTAAAAACCTATAAATAGCCCTAGAGTGGTGTTAAAATGTAGGAAACACCAAATCATGATGAAATAAACATGTTTTTTGAGTCTGTGGGTGCATTTCTCCTTTAACAAATGTAAATATTCATTGCTAGCTATGGATCATGTAAATTACCTTATCTCAGTAGTGGAGTTAAATATCAAACCAAATTCTTTGCCTGTTCTTCACCTGGTCCTTACCAATCTAGCCGTAGCATATACCCCACCCTGCATCTTTTTGTCTCTGTCAAATCTGACCATGTCCGTAATCCTGTTTGCCTGGGATAATGATACCACCCCCACCACTGAATCAAAACATCTTTAGCATTTTCACCAGGTCAGGCCTACTTTAACTTGTAGAAGACCTATGCAAAATTTCCCTAAGATTCTGTGCAAGTGGACCCAACTGAAAGGGCCGCCACATTCACCTTTGACTTTTACCAGTACCTAAGCAGCTGTATGGAAAAGTCTGTACCCATCCACCCTAGATATAAATTCAGAAATAAAAATGTCTGGTGGAATTCCAGTATTATACAATAAAGGAAGCAATCCTCCTAAAACACCACAGTGCTACAGTATGCTGAAAACCAAATACTCGGATTCATTTAATCTTTTTGGTAAAACTGAATATCATTGTCTTACTCTTTGCCTGTTAATGACAGGGCTCATTCTTACTTAAACTTATCTTTAAACTTTTTCTTAAACTTTTCACTCTGATAGTGCTCTCCTCTTGTTCTTCAGAAACTCCTACCAGTGTTTACACTGTTCCATCTCCCCCATTCTTGCTATGCCACCCTTTACCCTTACTTGTGAAAGATCATTCTCTAAACTTGCTCAGACTGTTGTAGTTCATTACCTGAAGCAGTCTTAACAAATAGAAAATCTTCCCACCTGAAAGTTCTGCATTACCATCTACTTAAGGAAAACAAATAGAAAATCTTCCCACCTAAAAGTTCTGCATTCCCATCTACTTAAGGAAAACAAATATAACTGCTTTAGAGAAACTGGTTAGGGAATTCTTTAACCCACCATCTATGGTACTTACTGCATGTTCATCTAATTAACAAGACTGATTCAGTAATAATTCAGACTTCAACAGGGGAGTATTAGTATTATGATTGATAAGGAAGAATATATAAATTATTATGATTATTTATTTCATACTATACTTTGTGGCTGTCTCGTCTGTGCTCTGTAGATGACTACTTTACTGAGTGGTATCATTAACTGTACAACTGAACTACATGTTAAATTTCATACCATTCTTTGGTACTTGCGTATTATCGCAACCAGATTTTCGCGGTTGCGACTTTTGCTTATTTCGGTAGAAACGAGGCCATGAAACAGTGTAAAGTGGCATTCAGAGTGTGTATTGCTGGGGAATAATTTCGGATTACCTTCGGGAACAAAAACAGCAGAGAAAGCCCTCTTCCTGTTTTTTGCATGCTTGCATTGTCATGCCTGCTGTCGGTCATACCGCTCAACCTGGAAACATCAAAAATCTGGACAAGACCCATGAAAAATAGGTACAAATCCGTACGCTGATTAACATAAAATTTGCATACATAATTATGTAACCCCCACTCACTCCAATGGAATTGTGGGATACCAACTTTCAAACGCAAACTGAAGAACCGACAAACACAATATGGCACCAGAGTCCCCCTGCACCCATTTCAATGTCCCATATCCTTGCTATTTCGCTCCATTTACCATAAACATTACTGTGCATACTGCTTTACTTCCACAATGATTATTTGGATTTTATATTTACATTTTATAGCACAAAGCACAAACACCAATACATATCTGCTAAACAAAGTAATACTGTCACAATGAAAATAAATTTAGTATTAAAACTTCTCTGCCCTTGAAATGCACATTCATTGAAACAGCATTGAAACCCACGCCACATCCAAAGAAAATGCATCTAACCAGTGGTGGATAAAGATTACCTTTGGGATGTTTTTAGATCATAGGCCCCCTTGTACACAAAACAAGAAACATACATGTGTTCTTTGATATACCTTCCTGACTTCTAAAATTATATTCCTTGCATAACACAGCATACTTGTCAGACTTACAGTTACAGTGCATTTTAAATTTATTGTTTGAACATTTTTCCAGTAGGCAATGAAACAAAATGCTTGAACCAATAATGACAAAACTGCCCAATTCAGAACATTTCCATCAGAACTCACAAACACACATACTTCGGAAAGCATATTTCTGCAAGTTGATTAATTAAGCTACTTCTACACAACTCTACTTACACAACAGCATATAAAGGTTTTTGCACTGAAAACGGAAAGCATACTTCTGTAAGCTACTTCTGAAAACAGAAACCACATTTCTGCAAGTTGATTAACTAAGCTACTTCTACACAACTCTACTTACACAGCGGCATATAAAGCTTTGCACTGAAAACGGAAAGCACACTTCTGTAAGCTACTTCCAAAAACAGAAAGCTAAAACTCTGCACACACACTGTTAAAAATGGAAAACTCTACTTATACAGCAGCATATAAAGCTTTTTGCACTGAAAACGGAAAGTACACTTCTGTAAGCTACTTCCAAAAATGGAAAGCACATTTCTGCAAGTTAATTAACTAAGCTACTTCTACACAGCTCTACTTACACAGCGGCATATAACACTTTGCACTGAAAATGGAAAGCACACTTCTGTAAACTACTTCCGAAAATGGAAAGCTAAAACTCTGCACAGCACACAACGTTAAAAATGTAAAACTCTACTTTATACAGCAGCATATAAAGGTTTTTGCACTGAAAACGGAAAGCACACTTCTATAAGCTACTTCTGAAAATAGAAACCACATTTCTGTAAGTTGATTAACTAAGCTACTTCTACACAACTCTACTTGTACAGCGGCATATAAAGCTTTGCACTGAAAATGGAAAGCACACTTCTGTAAGCTACTTCCCAAAACACAAAGCTAAAACTCTGCACACACACTGTTAAAAATGGAAAACTCTACTTATACAGCAGCTTATAAAGCTTAAACGGAAAGTACACTTCTGTAAGCTACTTCCAAAAATGGAAAGCACATTTCTGCAAGTTAATTAACTAAGCTACTTCTACACAGCTCTACTTACACAGCGGCATATAAAGCTTTGCACAGAAAATGGAAAGCACACTTCTGTAAACTACTTGCGAAAATGGAAAGCTAAAACTCTGCACAGCACACAACGTTAAAAATGTAAAACTCTACTTATACAGCAGCATATAAAGCTTGCACTCTAACTTAAGGAAATCTCTGAAAATGGAAAGCACACTACTAGCAAGGAACTTAACTGTGCTTACTCAGCAGCATAATACACGCCATTAAAAACTCTGCAAAACAGCAATATTTCTCTGTTCTCGAAAAAGGAACGCTAGGAAACTTAACTCTGCAGCATTTCTCCTACTTGTGCAGCTATTTGTGTCCATTCTAACCTTGCTGCTCGCCCCGAGTTCCATTCTTTTCGTCCTGTAGCTTAAACATCAGGAGTTCCATTCCCTCATGCTTGAGCTTAATTCCGACAGGCTGGCAGGCTGTTTCAAGGGGCTGACGTCATCGCGCACTTGATAACGTCAGCTCAAAAGCCAGGAAAAGGAAATTCAAATAAAACATCTGGGAAAATCGGAAATTAAAGAGTGCCATTCGGGAATCGTGGCACCCCATTATTTGGACCCCAAAACTCGGTAAAAACCGAGTAATTCGGTACAGTTGGTAGGTATGCTGTCGGTGTGACGGACGGATTGCATTCACTGTGTGGAAGGAATACTTCAGAGAAGGCAAACACAGACATAGTAGTGATGGTTTTAGTGACATTTATTTTTTTTAACAATTTGTAAATACAGTAATGGTTAAAAGTAAGCAAGTGAGGGTTAAACAATTTCTCAGTGTCTGTGTTTTACTTCTCTGAAGAATTTCATCTGCAGGTTCAAAAAGAGACAAACGATAGTATGATAGCTGCCATGAAAAGTGTAGCATGCCTGTGTAATGCACGCAAAAAAAAAAAAACCAGGAAGATGGTTTTCTCCACTGTCTCTGTTCCCAAAGGTAATCTGAAGTTATTCCCCAGCAAAACACACTCCTGAACACCACTTTACAGTAAATGTAAAGTTTTGGGGCACTACTACACATTTACAAAGACCGTTTCAATTGCTTCATGTACTCCTATCTGTGGTGGTATGCGCATTTTGCAACCGTGAAAATCTGGTTGCGATAATATGCAAGTACCCATTCTTTTTGTTTTTGTATTTCACACCAGTTCTGCTTTGCATGTGCATATTGAGAGTAAGTCTGTCCTTTATATTTTCCTGATTGGAGTGGGTCATGGCTTAAAAACGTCCACTTACCTGGTTAACAAATATTTAAATAAATAAAATTCTCATCAGTGCAAAGAATACACTATCTGGGCCTCTATTTAAAATGTTCAGCCTTCACCTATCCATAGTGCTTGTGACTGATGCCTGGAGAATAGCCACTGTAACTCCATTACACAAGGGAGGTCCATACATACTTGAGGAATTATAGGTCCATCATCCTCACCAGACTTGTATGTAAAGCCATGGAACATATTTTAGCAGAACTCATTTCTGCAATCATAGGCTGCTTAACTGACTTAGAGCCCAATCAGTTTGGTTTTGTGAATAACACGTCCTGTCTGTTGGACCTAATAAGCTTCTTTGAAAAGGTTTTGGAGGCAGTGGGCAGTAGTCACTCAGTGCACACTGCTTATCATAACCTGGCAGAGGCTTTCTGGCAGTCTTCCCCATTGTGTTAATTACTAAAAAAAAAAAAAAAGGCAGACTGATGTAAACCTCTGTTATTCGCTGGATTGCAAATTGGCTGTCTGGCAGATCCCAGGATATGAAAGTTGCTGGCACAGTCTCTGAATGTCAAAAATTGGAACCTGCTTACTTACGAGAGAACATGTCTGAAATGTGCCCAAGTAGAATCCCTGCACACGGCACAGAAAAACAATGGACTTATTCACTCATTGTTTTTATGGTCAATTCTTTCTTCCATGCAAAATTGTAATTTGTGGTGTACCACAGGAATCAGTGCTTGTCCCTGTCCATTTGGAATGTAATTTGCAAACACCCAGTCCAGTATACCAGAAGTGTGGGTCTCTCTCTCTCTCTGTCTCGTATCATGTTTCCACCATCATGAAGGGATTCACATCTAGATCAGGGGAGGTCATCGTGCCTCTTTACTCATCCCTCATCAGGCCCATAATTGAGTACAATGCCCCTTTTGGGATGTACCTTACCAGACACCTGCAGCAACTGGAAAGACCCCAAAAGTACCTCACCAAGAGGATCAAAGGGCTCAAACAGATGCCATATGCTGCCCGGTTAAAGAAACTCCAGCTCTACTCAGTGGCATACCGCCTGCTCAGAGGCGATATGTGCCTGACGTATTAAGCCATGTCCAACCCAGAATTAATGGACATGCTGCACCTCAGAAAATCCAAATCCCATCGAGCTACACGCTCGAGAGACTTGAACCTCAGCACTGAAATAAATAGGACATGCTGGAGGGACAGATTCATAACCCAGAGGCTCCCTTCACTCTGGAATAAAATCCCAGTCCAGGTTAGGCAGAGTCCCTCATTTACTCTCTTCAAGAGGAATCTTGATGAGTGGATGGGAGATCGTAGGTTTACCCCGGGTATCACTTCTGTGTCACTGTTGGACAGAGGCACAGAATACTAACCTCGAAAAAGGGCATAGCAAATTTCATTTAAAATGGGTGGCGAAAGCCAAACACACTCTGGCTAGGCTTATAAATTCCCTAGGGCAGATAGCCTAGTATGAACCTATAAACAGGAAATCTGATCTGACTCAGTTAATTTCCAAGGAAATATTTTCAAAATCAAAGTTGTCATCCTACTGCTGTAGTCTTCATTATCAGACCCATCACTGTTACAGCAGTCTTTTTGCATTGCCTGTTAACTGAAACAGTTGCAAAAGAGTAAACTCTGCCTTCTGAGTTGACAAAAAATGTTGACCCTGATGGAGATGTTTTGTTCATCTTGTGATCCTGTTTTAGGCACATATGAACCTCAAAAGAATTGTAATCCGTGGATTTCAGAGCTAATATCCACATTATTTGTGTTGTTGAGTTAATATTATTTTCTAGCCTTGTACAGAATGTATTTGTGTATTTACATGGAAGAAAGAATTGACCATGAAAACAATGAGTGAATAAGTCCATTGTTTTTCTGTGCAGGGATTCTACTTGGGCACATTTCAGACAGGTTCTCTCGCAAGTAAGCAGGTTCCAGTTTTTGACTTCCTCTGTCTTCTCTGGCAAACTTCTCCATTATCTGAGTCATTAACTGAATTGTGGTTGTGTAGGTCAAGGTGCTTGAAACCCCTATACCAGTGAAACATGTATTTCACTACATTTCTGTTCATGTGATGAGTTTATACTGAAAAATGCACAGCAGGTAACAGTTTGTCACACCATACAGGTGTATTTCATTTATTATTTATTCTTTATAAGCTGTAGTATTGCATTTTTCATGTTGACAAGTCTTAGTAGTGTATGTATTTAAATAGTTTTCAGTAAGTGATTCAATAAGTAATCAGTGTCAGTAGCTTTTACACAGATTGCAAACATTTCTTAAGAAAATATGCAATTAAAAAGAAAAACTTTGGTATAACATCGATGCTAGTAATACAGTTATAAAATCCCCATTAACAGCACTAAGAAATGTCTGTGATGCAGAATATCGTAATGAATTACTGGGTAAAAGCGTATTGAAATTTAAGCAGTTTCAGAGTATCAGCTTTTTGGTGTAAGTTATAGTGATATGCAAACCATTCATCCTTAAAAATATAATGGACAGTCTCTTCATTTGAGACTTCATGTGGTATAAATAATCTAAAGGGTTAAACAGCACATTTGTATCTAGCATTGAAGACCCTGTTATTTTTGTGTGTCAGTTGTTTTCCTGGTGGGTGGACTGGCCAGTGTTTTTGGATCCTTTTCTCTCATTACCTGGGTCAGATTGCCAAAAAAAAAAAACACATACCGTAAAATTTCAGATGTTCTTCGTGTTTCACTGTTGCAGTCATTACATTTGGGTAATCTGCTGGCAGGTTGCCCTCAGTCGGCCTGAATTCCAAAGTCTTGGGTCCTGCGTCGTTTGCTATCTTCTCTTCCATGATGTCAGGTCGTCAGGGGTATAAAACATGCAGCCGATGCCATTTTCTTCTTTCTTGCCACGCAGTGCCCAAAGCAGAAGCATTTCGCAAGTGCCCGTCGGCCGACTACTGAAATATTCGAGTTTGAGTTTCAGAACCAAAGTCTTCACTAAAGCTAAGTACCCCATTGGGGAAACTTTTTTCTTGCTTTTTACCAATGTCAGAAAAAGTTAATAATTGTATTACTTGTGGGACGCAAATACCTCATAAGGATTTCCATTTATACTGTATTCCTTGCCTAGGCCCTGATCACAACGTGCCTGGCTGTCGGTTTTGTGCTAGAGTTAACCAATTAAGCGTCGGTATATTTTTTCATCAAAGTATTTTGGAAACAGATTTAACTACCCAGAAATGTCGTTGGATAGCAATCCGACTACCGGAGTACATAAAAAAAACGCAAAGAAAAGGACAGAGAAAGGCGGTCAAGATCCAAAACCGACGACGAAGCTTCTCCTAAGCCAGTTGCTGGTCCGCCGGTACTCAGTGAGGTGCTTTTGCAGCCCCTGATACCCGCAACCTTCGAGTCGCAGGCCTCTACCGACACCCATGTGGAGTCCGGCATGCCGCAAGATACTCAAGGTATTGGACCGATGGATGTATCTCCCTCAGATGGGTCCAGAGCCGCTGAGCAGGCACCGGCTTCTGAGGGTGTATTCAGACCTCAACATTTGTATATCAAACCGATGACAGCTGCAAAACCAAAGACAAAAGCAACTTCTAAAACTAAAAAAAACTGACGCATGAGCCACGTGCACAGGCCTCTATGCCTAAAAAACAGATGATCAAAATGGCTGAAGACCTTATTACCTTGATCAGGGGTACCCACCCCCCTCCAGATAAGAGGCCTAGGCAAGACACTGATTATGAATCTTCAGATCAGTTTTCTATTTCTTCTGATTCCTCTTCTCATCAGGAATTATCTATACCTCCCTATGAGGATTCTGATGCTGAGGAATCTATTCTATCTGCATCTCCTCCTGAGGATTATTCATTAGGATAAACCTTGCATACTTTGAGGGAGCATTTTCACTGGGAGAGTCAAGACTTCTCAGAATCAAAAAAAGAGGCTCGGGGATTTCCTTCTTCTCCCTCAGCACAGGCCTTTAGCCATTACCCCTGTTTTAGACATTGTGGATGATGTGTTTTCGGAGTCAAGCTTGACCCCTGACTCCTTACCTGCGGCTCCCAGTAAGCCTGACGGATATTACAGGGTCCCTGACTCACGTACATTTTTATTTAGAAACCCTGCTGCTGATCCTGAAACTATTTCACAGGGTCCAAAGGGAGTTAAGGCCTCAGCAGCAAAAAGTCCTACCCCCTCTGACAGAGATTCAAGGGCAATGGACAGATGGGGCAAAAAAGGTTTATACATCTGCAACCTTGGCAATCAGGGCCTTAAACTGTCAGTTTCATATGCTTAAGTACCAACATGTTATGGGATTGCTGAAACAGAAAATGATGTTGATTTCAGAATGTGCAGAAAATAAAGAATTGCAGGAATTATTGCATGCAGCTGAACAAGTTGGAAAGCATACTTTGCATTATGGTTTTGATTCTTTAGAGGCCTCCTGCAGGGCCGCAGTTACTGGATCTGTGATTAGGAGGCATGCCTGGTTAAAGGAACAAAATTTGCCTGATCATGTTAAGGCTAAATTGCTAGATGCACCTTTACAGCATGATTCTCTGTTTAGTATTAAGGCAGAAGAGGTTTTAAAGAAAATGGAAGACAAAGCTAAGTCCATGCAAACTGTTAAAGACTTCTTATAAGTGCAGCCACCAAGATTCAGTAGACACTGGCCTACAAAAAATTGGTCCTTTCCTGTGTCAGACAGAGCTCAGAGGGGCAAATCCAGATGCCCTAAGGGTTCCAGATACCAGGCGCAAGATTCATACAGGTCAAAGCAATGGGGCACTTCCACCTCCAAATCCAGAGGAGATAAAGCGCAAACCTACAGAAAGCAATCCCCAATGACTTCCCTCTGCCTACACCAAGCACTTATCTTTTGGCAGCACCCATAGGGGGAAAATTAGCACTTTTTGCTCAAAATTGGCAGTTGTTAACCCAGGACAAGTGGGTACTAAACATCGTATCACAGGGATACAGATTCCATTTCCACACTCTGCCAATGGCAAATGGTTGGCCAGATCTGCCAAAAAATCAATGGGCAGAGGCACAGAAACAGGTTACATCCCTCATGGATATGGGGGGCCATTCAGACAGTACCACAACAGGAAGAAGGACAAGGTTTTTACTCAAGACTGTTCTTGGTACCCAGAAAGGGCAAGGCCTGGTGGCCAATAATGGATTTATCGATTTTGAACACATACCTGGACTTTGCAGCAGCTTCTGCCCATGCTGGGCAAGAATGCTTGGCTGGTGACTTTAGACCTAAAAGAGGCATACCTGCATGTCCCAATAAGACAGTCGTGCAGAAGATACTCAGATTCAAGGCTGGCTTAATGCATTACCAATTTTCTGCACTGCCCTTTGGCTTATCTACTGCGCCCAGGGTCTTTACAAAGTGCCTGACACCAGTAATTGCATTTTGCAGACAAAGAAGTATACAAATATATTCTTACTTGGACGACTGTCTCATTCAAGCAGAGAACAAGGACGTGCTTCTTCGACACCTGGCATTTGTGAAAAGGCTTCTAACATGCCTAGGGTATACAATGAATGAAAAGAAATCACAACTGGTACCCTCTCAAAAGATAAAATTCCTGTGTCCAAGCTTGAATACAACTGCCCAGATGGCTTACCTCACACCAGACAAGCAAAGGCAACTGACTACTTACTTCAAACTGATGGCAACAAAAACCCAGTCTTCTGCAAGACAAATTCTGCAGGCTCTGGTCTTCATGGCATCCTTCTGATTCCATATGCAAGACTGCATATGAGGAAACTTCAGTGGTACCCAAAAAGTTTATGGAGTCAACATTCACACAGTCTGGAAACAACGACTCCTCTCATTCTCTGCCTGCAACAGGAGTTTCTATGGTGGGCAAAGGCATGTCACCAAAACATGGGACGACCCTTCATTCTATCCCCTGCCAGCCAAACCTTAACAACAGACGCATCAGATTATGCCTGGGGGGCCCACATGGCAGGAAGATGCATTCAGGGCATATGGACACCAAAACAAATGCATCTACATATCAACCAGAAAGAGATGCTAGCTGTTCAAAATGCCCTCACAGCCTTCAAGGACTTACTTCATCCAGGACAACTACTGATTAAAGACGGACAACACCACAGTCATGTGGTATATAAACAAGCAAGGGGGCACACACTCATACCCCCTTTGCAGATTAGCCATGGCACTGTGGGACACAGTTTGACCTACCAAATCCATCTTCAAGCTCAATTCCTGCCAGGAAAACAAAACACTCTGGCAGACGATTTAAGCAGAAACCTTACGGATCCTCACGAGTGGAAACTAAATCCACAAGTCTTCAGCGTGATAACAGAGAAATGGGGGAGCCCAGACATAGATCTATTTGCCTCTCCTCAAAATTATCAGTTGAAAAGATTCTGCACAAGGACATCACAGACAAGCATGGAAAGTGGACGCCCTATCCTTCAGTTGGAAAAACCTATCGGTGTGCGCCTTTCCTCCTCTGCCTCTTCTACCCAAGGTCCTTCTAAAAGTCAGACAAGAGAAGCCAAAGATGATATTAATTGCCCCGGACTGGTACCCAATCCTAAGGAACTTGTCTCAATATCCATCTTGGACCTTGCCTCAAAGACCACAACTACTGTCCCAGCAAAACAATTAGATCCTGCACAATCAACTACAGACTCTGAACCTGGCAGCATGGTTAATCGTGTAGTCATACAAACAACACCTCTCAGTAAAGCTGTGATGGATGTCATTTTGGAAGCCAGAAGGCCTAGTACTAGAAAATCTTATGCTGACAAATGGAAGAGATTCTGTGCTTGGAATCAAGCACAAGCAACTGATACAGCAGAACCAAATATTCCTCGGATATTATAATACTTAACTGAGATGCTTGACAAAGGCCTTTCTTTCTCATCAATCAAAATCCATGCCTCTGTCATTTTGGCTCATTACAATACAGAGCCACCAATCTTTTCTCATCCTTTACTAAAGCAGTATCTTAGAGGAGCCAAAAATTTAAGGCCTCCTAGAAGATCACCATTACCTGCATGGGACCTCAGTTATGTGTTAGAAAAAGCTCACCCTGCCTCCATTGGAACCAGCTGCTACCGCTGATATAAAGTTCTTATCATGGAAAACAGCTCTGCTACGAGAAATTACTTCAGCAAGAAGAGTTTCAGAGCTACAGGCCCTCATGGCTGTGTAGATCCTTTTATCATATTTTACCCAGACAGGGTGTCTCTGACGACAAATCCTACTTTTATGCTTAAGGTGGTTTCCAGTGTGGCTCTTAACCAAACAATTCATCTGCCAACTTTTTATCCAAATCCGCAGAACAAGGGGGAGAGAATTTTGCATTCCTTGGATGTACACAGGCAGCTAAGATTCTACTTGAGCAGGACTAAAGCTCCAAGAAAAACTGAGCAATTACTAGTGTCATATGCTGCAGGATCAGAAGGAAAAGCTATTTCAAAGCAGACAATTTCAAAGTGGATAAGCCACTGCATCCATTTCTGCTACTTACACCATGGTAAACCTGTGCCCAAAGGCATTAGTTATCATTCCACCAGAGCTGAAGCTACTTCAGCAGCCTTTCTCAGAGGAGTACCAACCAAAGACATTCTAGAGGCTGCTACTTGGAGTTCTGTTCACAACTTTACAAAGCAATACCATTTGCCTCTCTACTCTAAGTCCAGGGCAGGCTTTGCCACTGCAGTGCTGCAGGGCCTTATAGCCACACCTAATGCTGTTTAGCTCCAGCCTCCCAACCATAGCTTTGGGATTCTACCCAAATGTAATGACTGCAACAGTGAAACACGAAGAACATAGTACAGTTGTGTACAGTTACCATAAATGTAGATGTTCGAGTGTATTCACTGTTGCTGTCCAGGTTACCCTCCCGCCATCCCCCTGTCATTCTGAAGTTTATCTTTCCTTCTCTATCTTCTACAACCTGTGTGGTGTATTTGCTTGTAGATGAAGGTAAAGTTTATATTGATGCATGTGTGTATATATATATGTGTATGTATGTATGTGTGTGTGTGTGTATGTGTGTGTATATATATATATATATATATATATATATATATATATATATATATATATATAAAATTTTGCTACCTTTTTGGGGGCAAGAAAAACTAATGAAAATGGCGTCGGCTGCATGTTTTATACCCCTGATGACTTGACGTCATGGAAGAGAAGACAGCAACCGACGCAGGACCCAAGACTTTGGAATTCAGGCCGACTGAAGGCAACCTGCCAGCAGATTACCCAAATGTAATGACTGCAACAGTGAATACACTTGAACATCTACATTTATGGTAAGTGTACACAACTGTACTTTAACCGGAACTCAAGCAGCCGGCAAAAAAAAAAATCAAAGAAATACAGTACAATTTTCATGTGTTGCACTTTGTCCCCCCACCCCACCCCGCAGAAACTTTCCTTACATTTTTAGAGTTTTAAAAAGGAACATAGGAATAAATTCCCTCTCTCCCCAACCTGAGAACAAGTCAAACCAAACAAATAGTATAGGATACAGTATTAATCAGGCCTGTTTTTTAATAGTAAATCTCAAGCAACCAGAAACTACAGTTATCCGGCATCTACCAATCCCAATGTGTGCCGGTTAACTGAGAGTTTACTGTAATTTATAATATCCTGTCATAGTACCCTTGGGTTAAACAGTTTCTTAGCAGACATTTGCATTTATAAACATAATGCACAGTCCCTTAAAACTGCTATGTGCTTAATTTTTAATCCATGTTTATGTTAGCATGTTCCATAAGCATAAATTGTGCTAATGCACTGTGGCATAAAACTTTATTTAAATTTCTTATAGTGTTAAAAAAAAGTATTTACTTACATTTGTAATTTATTCTAGGTCATGACTTTAATTGACATTTCTTCATCTTGTCAGACAAGTTTCACTGGGATGTCCTACATGGTTTGAACTGTGCCCATCTCCAAACAATTATAGACCATATTTTGGAAATAGGTTTGAGTAATACAGAGCCCATTAATCAGTTCAGGGCAGTAAAGTTGCGTATGCATTGCTCAGTATTTGGGAGGAATGTCAGGTGGCAGATATGTTTGACAGCGGCATTTGCAGTTATACTAAAGTACGAGCAGTAATTCTGTGGATTTGTATTATACTTGGCAGTAGGCGTGCTTGTCTTGAATTGTAGACTGTAGTAAAATCAGAAAGAAGTGTAAAGATACGGAGTAAAAAAATAAATGGGTAGGCTTGGAAAGGTAGGGTAGACATTAATGTATGAAAGAGGGTTCTTCAAGGTCACAGAGGTATTGCTATTGAGGTACTTCTCCAAGGTGGTGAAAGAGTACACACACAGACACACACACACTTACTTTAGGGAAAGAGAAATTTCTGGTTTCTGATGAGATGGGGTTTCAGATTCCAGGCACCATTTTACTGAAAGGTCTTTATATGGCAGGTAAATTGAAGGCACGGCTGTGCAGTGTGAAACTTTGCAAAGATTGTGATCTGAGGGAATAGGAGGTAGTTTTTTTGTGACTAAAATAGTTTCCAAGTAAATTCCGAGAGTTTTTTTCTTTTTTTTTAAGCTGAGAGTCACAGTTGGAGAGAAGTAATCTATTGAAAAGTCATATTTTCTAGCTTTCAGATTAAGGCAGTCCTTGCTGTTGAATTTTGAAGAAAATAAGCATTTTTTAAATTTGGCCAGCTTTGTTGGTGATCAAATTAATGTGGATGTGAAAAGAGTGGTGTCTATATTTATAGGTACTGACTTTGGTAATATTAAAATGAAGATGCTGTATTATTTTTAAGGTTGAATTTGTTAATGAGAACATGAGGGAGAGCTGTCATTTTTATGGTAAAGTCTGGTGAGGGTCATTGGTTGGCTCCAAAAATCATAGTGTTTGGCTTGGAGCAGATGAATATGAGTCAACAAGGAATACATAGGAAAGCAGACTGTAAAAATGGCTCAGGTAGCTGAGGTGAGCCATCAGTTGTTGAATCTATGATGAAAATTAGAAATCTCATGGGAGATTCTATTTCCAAAGGGGACACAAAAGCTGTTTACATGGATTGAAGGCATGGGCATACATTATGAAGGCCCACCAAATACTTTAACCCCTTGGTTGTTTCTGGTAGGCATAAGGGACAGTGGAGCTTTCTGCAAAGCTGATCCCTTAATGTACATATGACTGCTTCTGCTCCTAATTTGTTAAACTCTCACCTCAGGGCATGAATGGGCTGTAGGGCACTTGATCCAGAGAATGAAAGGGTTCATAGTGACCAGGAGGGATAAGCTTGATGGTCCTCGAGGGTCCAGGCCAGAAAAAGACAGATTATGATTAATCTGAGATCATACTACACCTGGGAGGAAAGCCTTATAGTTTTCAAATACTTGGGATCTAATTGTAAAGAACGAAACAGAACTTTGGTTATTTAACTTGCAGATCCCTTTATGGCTACATCTGTACGTCGTCATGCTTCTGAAAAGATGGAAATGTGTTTATTAGCAATTTAAACTAATGTTAGTGGTAGTATTTAAATAGTCTGTAGCTCATATCAAAGATTTATAATTTAGTGCCATTAGGTCCCACAAAGAGGTTCCATTGGTTTGTTACTGTTAACTGCACTTAACTTGATGTGTATTTTCAGTGAAAAGGATGAGTCCTATTTCTTGTTTATTCAGATTCTGCTAATCTGATTTTTTTGATTGGATTTACTCCATCTTTGTTGCTGCCATAAGAATACATTATTAGGTTCATAGGTTCATACTAGGCTATCTGCCCTAGGGCATTTATAAGCCTAGCCAGAGTATGTTTGGCTTTCGCCACCCATTTTAAATTAATTTTGCTATGCCCTTTTTCGAGGTTAGTATACTGTGCCTCTGTCTAACAGTGACACAGAAGTGATACCCGGGTTAAACCTACGATCTCCCATCCACTCATCAAGATTCCTCTTGAAGAGAGTCAATGAGGGACTCTGCCTAACCTGGACTGGGATTTTATTCCAGAGTGAAGGGAGCCTCTGGGTTATGAATCTGTCCCGCCAGCATGTCCTATTTATTTCAGTGCTGAGGTTCAAGTCTCTCAAGCGTGTAGCTGGATGGGATTTGGATTTTTTGAGGTGCAGTATGTCCCTTAATTCCGGGTTGGACATGGCTTTATACATCAGGCACAGGTCGCCTCTGAGCAGGCGGTATAACACTGAGTAGAGCTGGAGTTTCTTTAACTGGGCAGCATATGGCATCTGTTTGAGCCCTTTGATCCTCTTGGTGAGGTACTTTTGGGGTCTTTCCAGTTGCTGCAGGTGTTTGGTAAGGTACATCCCAAAAGGGGCTTTGTACTCGATTATGGGCCTGATGAGGGATGAGTAAAGAGGCATGATGACCTCCCCTGATCTAGATGGAATCCCTTCATGATTAGGTGGGCTATATAAAATGTTTTTGGCCACGTGGTTGTCAAATGAGAGATTGCTATCAACTTGGGTCCCCAGGTCCCTAATTACTTCTTCTGTACTTAATGGATTACCACCTATGTGGTAATTTGTGGGCACTTTGTTTTTGCCAAAGGGGATGACTATACACTTTTTGGCGTTTAGCTTGAGGCCATGGCTCTGGCACCAGTTGTCTGTTTCTATGAGGCCCTTTTGGAGGATGCTTGTGTCGGCTGGAGAGTCGATTATGGTGCCCAGTTTGCAGTCATCTGCGAACTTGGTCAGCCACAGTCCTTCCGTGTTGGCCTGTACCTCCGAGAAATATATACCGAACAAGAGAGGTCCCAGGACTGAGCCTTGTGGGACGCCACTTGTAACTGGTTTGGAGTCTGACATGGCTCTAGCAATTCTAACCATGTGGGTTCTGTCCTTGAGCCAGTTTGCAACCCATCTAGTGACATAGGGGTTTATATTTAAGCTGGTGAGCTTATCTATAATGCCCGAGTGGGGTATTGTATCGAAGGCTTTTGCGAGGTCCGGGTAGGCTGTGTGGACCACCTTCCCTTCGTCAATGGCCTTGGTGACTGTTTCAAAGAAGTCGACCAGGTTTAAGAGACAGGAAGTGCCCTTAACAAAGCCGTACTGGGTAGGATCCAGTGTCTGTAGGTCCCCAATATCTTTATTTATGAGGTCCATGATGATCCTTTCCATAGCTTTGCAGACCAAGCTAGTCAGGCTTATGGGGTGATAGTTTCCAGGGGCCGTTGAGGCACCACCTTTGTGGAGAGGGACCACTGTTGCTGTACGCCACTCTTTGGGTACATATCCTGTAGTAAGGCTGAGATTGAACAGTAGTTTTATGTTTGGGTTTAGCTCTTCTTGGAGTTCATGTAGGATGCAGCCCGGGACACCGTCTATTCCCATTGATGCTGTGTTTTTTGCTTTGGAGAGGGCGGCTCTTACCTGAGCATCTGAGATGTCAGGGGGGCAGCACTCTGCTGGGATAGATATTTGCCCTTTTGGTGGGAGTTTGCTGAACCTGTCAGCTAGGATGTTGGCAATGTCTGTGGGTTCGGTGTATTTTTTGTCATTTTGGACTAATTCTGAGCATATCTGGGAATTCCCATCCAGGTTCCTAACATAACTAAAGAAAGCCTTGTGACTATCCTTAGTGTCCTGTGCAATTTTTCTCTCAAAGCTGGCCTTAGACGATTTTATGAGTGCCCTTAGTTTTTTGCTAATACTGATCAGAGATGCCTTCCCTTTTTGGGATTTTGCTCTGTCATGTAGTAGCTTCCTCTTTCTATTGTATAGTTTGTTTATGGATGGGGTCCACCAGACATGACGTCTGCCTTTGGAGGATTGGGTCTTGGTT
Source organism: Protopterus annectens (assembly GCF_019279795.1). NCBI lineage: Eukaryota > Metazoa > Chordata > Ceratodontiformes > Protopteridae > Protopterus > Protopterus annectens. The sequence continues at coordinate 649,116,408 of NC_056730.1, read as the reverse complement.
TTATTTGGGATTGCATGATCCATGCATTCCTGAAGGTGTTCATAGAATGCATTTATAAAGTATTCTGCGGTCTGGGACGTATTTTCCACAGGCCCGGGGGCTTTGAAGGATTCCACCTTGGTTTTGAAGAGTGTGAAATTTGCTTTAGAGAAGTTTTTCACTGTGGTTTTCTGGGCGGGGGGGGGGGTATTTTATCTCCCTTTTGATCTTTCCCTTTCCTTGTCTCGTTTTTTTTCTTGGAGGAAGGGGAATAGTTGGTTGTCTTCAAGTTCAAAGACATTTTTGACCCTGTCTGTGGGGAAGAAGGTCTTTCACAATAAGTTTCTCCATCCTCCCTTGGGGGGCCCTGATGCCAAGCGCAGTACAAATGGAGAACAAATCCTGCAAGTGGAAAGGTCCCAAACAGTAGCCACACTGTGAGTGTGGGGTTTGAGGGTGTATTTTATACCCATAGGAGGGACACTTCTTAAAACCTGTTGACATTAGAAGATGAAACAGTAATAATAGTGTATATAAATTGGAACTATGAGTTATTTATAAGCGATTGACATGCTAAACTAACTATCCTAACACAACAATTTTAAGAAAACACACACACACACACACACACACACACACACACACACACACACACACACACACACACACACAAACACAGTAGAAAAATCACACTACTTAACCACTACAAAGAACCTAACACTACACTAACCTAATAACTGTTATCAGAAATCTCAAACAGGGAGGAAAAATATTTTCACTTGTCATGAAAAGTAATGGAGTTCTAAGTCCAAATGTCTTGTTTAGTCAAGCAGCAAATGAGAGCAGAGTTAACTCAGACAAGAAAAGGGAATTGTGGGTAGGGGAGGAGCCAGAGCTCTCAGATCCAAAGCTTTGATATAGCGTGCCGAGGTCAGATCTGACAACCTACATGTTGAATCAGATGAAAAAGAGAACAACATCGGATATAATGCTGTGCTGTTATCGCTTTAGTGGAATTCAATACAAATGAAGCTACAAAATAAGGCCGGTGAATCCAAGTTTTTTTTATTCAGTTCAAATGAGAACACAAAATAAAATAGCTGATGCAACTGTTTGATAGTTTTCTGTAAAACTCCATACAGCAATATCCATAAAACATGAAATCTTCATCAGTCAATTTAAAATTCTAAATCCTCACAAGTGCACAAAAATACAGCTTGAATTTTATACAATTTTTCTAGAACACTGCAAAGTTTCAGTTTCTACCACCATGTTAATGAACAGAACACATTGTTGCAGAGTTCTTCAAACACATATCTGAAATTAATGATACAAATGTGGCAGATATACAGAATGGGACACATTTACTATAAAGTGCAATAACTAGCATGAAATCTGGTGAAAAAACAAAATAAAAAAAAAAAAAAAAGAAAAATACCACTTTATGGGAAACACTACATGTGTTATGAAATGGTAAAGGTGTTTGCTTAAAACAATATAAACAATATTATTTAGCTCTTCACAAAATTAAAAAAAAACTGTTCTCATATGACTGGAAGAAAAGTCAGCTTTTTATTTATTTTTATTTTACTTATTTATTCTTTTTGCTATTTTTTACTCTTTTCACAAGAACCTGATATGATAGTCACACTGACTAGGTAAAATATGACCAGGGAACCAGAGAATTTCCCTTACTCTTTCTGGATAAATACTGTGAGATCTTTTGCATTTATCTGAGCTACCACCAACTCAGGTAGATTGGGATCTTAGTTTAATATGTCATCTGAAGGCTTTCAAACAACAGACAGTGATTGTTTTACAATGTGTAAAAAAATCCTCCATAAACATAAACAAACCCCCGGATTCTACAAGCCTTGCACGGCGTGTAGGATTAATGCAGGAGCTCCAGCAGGCAATATGTCTGCCGTGCGATCCAGGAATAACCTGTAGGGGCGTGCACGAGCGCTCCCACGGACTCAGTCCCTGTATGCAAATTCCCCATTTGCAGGAGAAATCCATGAAAATGAGGTGAATTTGCGATCCAGGAAGCTGGAAACCGGTTGTGCAGGACTAGTGTAATCTGCAGAAATGTACTCCGCCAGTAATGGAGTACATTTCTGCAAATTACAAAACGGAGCCACGACAACTTCAAATAAAGGGTGGCTATTATGTAGAAAGCATGCCAATGGCCAAGTATAAAGCCATTGGCATGGAAAACACTTGAAAAAAAAATCAACTTTTATTTTTTTAGCGGATCTGTTCCATGAAATAGCAGAATACCCTGAGGTAGTGGGTGCTATAGACTGCACGCACATATGCATCAAAGCACCACCCGGTGAGCGGGGTAGGGTCTACATCAACCGCAAGGGCTTCCCCTCCAACTGCCAGGTCATGTGCGATGCCCAGGGCATAATAATGAATGTGTGTGCTGGCTGCCCCGGAAGCTATCACGATTCCCACATGTGGCATCTGACGCAGCTATACCATAGATTTGCCAATGGGGACATCCCTTATGGTTACCTAGTGGGGGATGCTGGTTATACACTGGAGCTGTGGCTGATGACACACATCAGAAATGCACACAGACCTGAACAAGAACTCCATAATGAGGCACACGCACAGACCAGAATTATAATAGAGCATGTGTTTGGGATGCTCAAGTCACGGTTCCGGTGCCTGGACATATCCGGTGGAGCCTTGCAGTACTCACCAGCTACATGTACCCAAATTGTCATCGTATGTGCCATGCTACATAATATGATCCTGTGGAAACAGCTGCAGCAGGAACAGCACAGGGCAGGGACACACAGCCCCCCACTATTGCCAAGGCCTGCACAGGCACAGAGTGATTCGGAGGAGGAACAACCTGAGCCTGCCCCAGTAGGCAGAAGGAGGCGTGTCCAATATGCCCTGGCCTTGGCAAAGAGGCAATGCATAGCACATACACTGACACAGGAGGGACCCAGGGAATGACGCCTCTCTCTGACTCACACATACAGTAAAAGGGATGCCAAACATGACACTACCTGCGCTCAACCATGTGTAGGGTGTGTACTATGTGCATCCGACATAGGCAGCCCTGCAGCACCACCCTCAATATTGGGACACCCACGAGGTAAGTCATTCAACTTACCAGTTGCCGAATGGAGTAGAATGTGTTGTTACCTGTATCTATGGTATGGATATAAGCATGCAGGAGAATCGGGTGGCTGAATGGTATGCCAGCAGATAGTAGACATTATAGTGGCACCATGAGATCTGTAACAAATACTGGTGTTACCATAGTAGTCAGTACTACACAGGGTGACAAAATCCACTGCAGGAAATGTGCTGGGCCACATGTGCATCCATATGACTCACACATGCCAGTCAGGGAGGTTCACGCACACAACAACAGTCTCAGCCAGCAGGACAGGTGTAGACAAATACAAACAAAGGCTGTGGTACGGTCTGTGAATGATGCCTATGGGTAACCCCCCCCCCCCCCGGCCTACACAGGCAGGCTACAGCAGGTTAGGCAGTGGGAAGTTAGTTCTGAAGGGTAGGAAGTCAGAAACTAATATGTAGGTCAATCAAAACTAAGACTTGTAGTACACTGATGTGCCTCTAGTCAGCATGACAGGTTAAAATACAGAATGAAATGGAGTACCTTATATACCAGTACAGTCATAGCAAATGTGTACAGGTGTCAGGTGCGCCTCCCCAGTCCTGTGTAGAAATGCAGTAAAATTCAGGTGTGCCCCCCATCCTATGTAGAAATGTAGAAACAGTTAGGTGTGCCCTCCCCCAATCATGTGAAGAAATGTAGAAGTAGTCAGGTGTCCCCCCCACACAATCCTATGTAGAAATGTAGTAACAGTCAGGTGTGGCCCCCCCACTCCTATGAAGACATGTAGAAAAAGTCAGGTGTACCCCTTCCTCCAATCCAGCGTAGAAATAGTCAGGTGTGCCCCTTCCTCCAATCCAGCGTAGAAATGTAGTAACAGTCAGGTGTGCCCCCTCTCAACCACTGTGTAGAAATGTAGAAACAGACAGCTGTGCCCCCTCCCCCACTCCTGCGTAGAAATGTAGTAACAGTCGTGTGCCCCCTCCCACAATCCTGTGTAGGAATGTAGAAACAGTCAGGTGTGCTCCCCCCAACCCTACATAAAAATGTAATGGTCTGGTGTGCCCCCCCCCAATCTGATGTACACACGTCGTAACAGTCAGGTGTGCCCCCCCACAACCCTATGTAGAAATGTAGTAACATGTATGTGTAGGTACAATACCAGTGGAGCACAGATGCACAGAGGTAGCCAAGGTAGCAGGATAGGTTGTAGCATCTGCACAATATGTAGGTATGTGTGTGTTAGGTTGGCGTGTGTCTCACATTGTGTAAGAGTGGTCAGTATGTATGCATGTTGATAAGACCTGGTGGCCATTGCCTACTACTGCTGATGACAGGAACAAGTCCTCACAACTGCAGTGCCAAAGACAATACCCACCAGTATAACACATGCTAGCGGTAAGCCATTGTAAATGTATGGTGGTAATATGTGTCACCATCTAAAGACTGACATGGCTTGGCTGTTGGGCTAGATATACAAGCAGTACAGAGGAGGAAGTACCCCAGACATATAGTATATATTGTGTCACTGTGAAATGGAGACATCCTTGAAATTGTACATACAGGTATGCATCACATTATCTGGTCCTGTAGCAGGGGATACCGGTGTTGTCTGCCCGAACACTTGCAGACCACAAAGGTGGTAGGACTGATGTATTGGGAAATAGCTGATGTACCTGCACATGCCAGCATAACTGGAATGCCCAATGCATATCTGTGTGTCAGATGCAAGTAGTGTCCATAGTACACATGCACCCAGCTCATGCAAACACCACCCAGAGGTACCTCTCTGGTCGTAACCCTGCTGTGGGGAATGGGTACAATATGACCCCACCTGTATATGGCAATAGCGAATGAATGCAGCATACAGTGCAGGTGTGCCATGCAGGTGTGTCGCTAGCCGTAGGTAGCACCCTGCCAGCATCCACACCACCTGATCAAGACTGATAGAAGGTATTGGCATGAACACCTAGCATAACTACCCTGTCACCCCAGGGGATATACTGTATGGCAGTCGAGACTGAAGGACTGACAGAATGCAACGGCCTGCCAAATCTGGCCCGCATCAACACCTAATGGCCCACAGGCCTCTGCCAAAGGTCTGTGTCTCACATGTACTGCCATTGCATGTTATGTCATGGACACCCAAATAGCAACATAACACACTCCACATAAGCCATATGCAAGGCCATGTGGACAAACCACAGTAACATGTCCACCATGTCCCACTGCATGAACTGTGGACCAACATCAACACACTGCTGTGATGGGGTAATAACCTTAGGGACAGTATCAGAAAATGTATGCATAATGTATGGAGGAGGATAGAATAATGGGGGAGCATGGGCAACATGGAATGTGCAAGGTCTGAGACAAAGCCATGTGCACACACTATCCCTGGCTGCAAACACATACATGGGTGGCCACATACCTGCCCATACACCACAATAGGGGTAATGTCCTGACTCATGGCCCCTGCCTCTGGGTAACCTGTGCGAATCTGTACAGCTGTGAGGTATTGCCACAGCAATAAAAGGCCATACTGTCATGTCAATGGATGTACAAGTATGGGATCCTCTGCCAGCACTGTACCAAGGTGCTGAACCGGATACACAGACCCAGCAGCAAGTGTCTGCAGCTCCCCCTCCAGAATGGCATAACTTACCATGAATATGTAGGCATCTGCTCACAATACCACACATAGCTGCAGTCACCCTTGTCCCCCAAGACATCACTGTAAGCAAGAATGTCCACCTAACAGTACATGAGGACAGAAAACATCACAGTGTATAACAATACACATGTCTGAATATCTCTGCTAACAGCAGTACCATGTAGCTGAAGCAGCACAGACACAATCACCTACAGTACACAATATCCCCTGCACACTGTGTCCCCATATTGCCAAATGATCGACGGATACCCTGCAGAAACAGTTTGCTACCTGTAGGTGTACAACACAAAGGTCTGCACTGGAGTACAAACTACCTGGAATTGATCCACACATGCAATACAGAAGGCAATGTCAGACAACAACTTACTGAAAGGTCATACTGAGCAAGCTCACACACTTAAATGAAGCCCATGTCTGCAAACAACAGTGGACCATACATATCTGGCAGTTCCTCCGTATGCACCAGTCATTCATCCGTATGATCTGATTGCCATTTTGGTGTTTTGTTGACTTAGTGATTAAAAAAAAAATAAAAAAATGATGCTGTCTGGATCACAGTTGCTTCTGTTTTTTCTTCGTTGTGGTCTGGGATTCTGCCTGTGGCATCACTGCTTATGTGTTCACAGTATCTGAGATAACGCCTGTTACTGCTGTTTGGCATTGACAATTGACATTTCAGAATAGGTTTTGGTGTCCCTGCATGAAACTGCAAGAGTTTATCCATAATTTTTTGACTTGCAATTGGATTTTCCTCGTTTTTTTTATGTAAGTAATTTGTTATTGTTTTGACTATGGGGTATCATATTTCTTTATGGGCCATGGTTCGCACATCATGAGACTGTGGGATGTAGAGTTTTAGTATGGATTTTAAGCTTACAATTGACATTTATTAGCTGTTATACATAAAATAATTGCTTAAATTATTGTCTAAATAAGGCAATGTAAAGGTAGGATTTTCTAGAAAAATTAACTTCTGGGGTCCTTAACAAAACTAAGTGCTGAGTTTAAAGTCCATGTTGTCAATGTCTGTTCTTCTGGGTTATTCAGGTGAACACGTTCCAGGCTTCTCTACAGCAGTCTGTCTTGAAGAACATGATGTTCCTCCAGCTCTATTGCTCTGGTCTGCAGGTTCCTTTCTCTAAGGATGCTTATTTTATGATTTATTTTTTGGACTATCTTAATCCCTTTTTGTCCACCTTTTTCTCGTTATTTGCTGAGTATTTACACCAGTTTTGTCTTTCCTTTAGGGCTTTTGCCACCTTTTTTATTGGGGAAAGTCGGTGTTATGTCAGATTTGATCCCCTAGCTTGAAACCATTGGTTTTCTTGCCATTGGGATGTTCTGTGTGCCCTTGACATACTTTCCACCTTGTGCTGGTTTGTCTCAGGCCTGTGTTGTATTTTGAGTTTAAAAGGCTGCAGTGATAGGGCAAGAAATTTAGTAAAGGGTAAGGAAATGGAATGCAAAACTGAAGGCACATGGGATGAAACTGAGTGCAGATAAGACAAGTGTAATGTCAGCAAATGGGAAAATTCAAAGAAGCTGAGAATTAGAGTAGTGGAGCATGTTAACAGCTTCAAGTATCTGGAAAGGGTGATTGAGGAGACGGGATATCTGAATGAGGAGGTCAAAGCTAGAATCAGCAGGGCTGCAGCCAGTTGCCACAGAGTGACTAATGTGGTGTATGATGGAGAAATATCAACGAAGCTGAAAAGGAAGGTGTACAAAACAGTGGTGCGACCCATACTACTGTATGGTACAGAAACCTGTGCTGTAAAGGCAGAACAGTTGAAGCCAGATGTGATGGAGAGGAAGTGATTGAGGTAGGTGGTAGGATCCACACTGTGGGACAGATGAAGAAATGAGGACATAAGAGCCAGATGCCAAAGTAGCTCCAGTTGCAGCAAAGGTCAAATAGAACATATTACAGTGGTTTGGAGCACGTGCAGAAAGCAGACGACAATCTCGTGAAGAAGATCTGGGAGAGACAGACAGAAGGCAATAGTTAATAAGATAGATGTATTGTGTGGGAAGACCTTTTGACAGGTAGGCGAGTGTCAAAGAAGGTAAGATAGGAGAGTGGCATTGAATAGAGAGATGGCAACAGTTGACATGACAGCCCGATCACATGTAGAAAATGTTGTGGGAAGGGATTCTGATGCTGCTGCTGGTGATGATGATGATGATGATGATGGGGTCCAGCTGCATAATTTTACATTTCCTTTTTTCTTTTGATGGTGCATCTGTAAAGGAGCATATCCGGTTATTAAGAGAAATTCTCTAGTCAGCAAGTAATACCTTAGTGAGCCTGGTGTCAGTTTAATGGCCAGGGTCTCCTGTTCTCTGGTGAAATACTTTATTTGGACAGTTTCCTGCTAAGAAATGAAATAGTATGGTGGTCTCCATCAAACCTCTGAGAGAGAACTTCACCCAGGACATATCTGAGTAATCAGTATATAGTATAAATTGTGTGGTAGAATTAAGGGATGCAAGTACTGGTTCAGAGTACCACATTTCTTTGTAGTGCTTGAGTCCAGTGTTTTATCTTTTTATGGTCCATTTTAATTTTATGAGAATCTTTCTTTTTTTGAGGTGTGTTTAGTGGGGCAAAAATTTTCTAGAGCATCTTATTGGCCTTAGAAAATTTGTGAGCTCTTTTTAGTTTCTGGGATTGGACAATTTTTTATTGCCTACACTTGTTTTTATTTCTGAGATCGAAGAACGTCCCCCTTATTACATAACCAAGATATTTGACCTCTGTCATGCTCACATTACTTTTAAAAGCATTTAGTGTTAGTTTCACTTGCTTGTGGGAATTTGGTGTATCCTGCAGTAGGTGGTAGTTCAGTCTTCAGTGTATGTAATATAGTTCAGTCTGCAGCATATATAATATAGTTCAGTCTGCAGAGTATATAGTTACATCATGTAAAAAGGTTTCAGGATATTATGGTAGCTGGAGCATTGGGCAGTCCATAAAGGAGGACTCTGTACAGAAACAGCCCCTCAGAAGTTAAAAATTAGCCTGTTTTCTTTAATGCCGTCTTTCAGTGAATTTTTGCCAGTACCCTTTTCTGAAATCCAGCTTGGTCAAAAGCTGCTTTACTAATTTATCTACTTGTGGGGTATGATGGCTATCAAACCTGGATATGCTGTTTAATTTCCTAAAATAATTACAGAACCGAATGTTTTTTATCTGTTCTGGGGCCTAAAATGTTGAGGCTTTTCTAGTCATTCTTAGATTATTCAGTCACCCCTATGTATAGCATCTTCCTATTTCTTAAGTGCTTTCCTCTGAGATTCCAGAATCCTCTAGGGGCTTCAATTTTTCTTTCTCCAGGGATATTTGCAGTATGAAGATGGATTAGATTTGTCAAGCCAGGCAGTTCTGAGAAGCTACTTTTATTCCTCAGTAGAAACTCCTGTACACCTGCTTTTGAGGTTTTGATAGAATATTGTCCACCTGTACCATAGTTATATAGTCATGGTTTCTCGGCAGCAAAAGACTACAATTTTTCTTTATAGTGGTGGAAATTACATTTTCTTGGAAACAGTAGGTTCTTGGAACTTATGCTGGTTAATTTTAAGCAACAGTTTTACCTGAATTCTCTACCCTTGTAGAAAACAATGTAGCCACAACATTTTTTTTTTTGTAAAGCAGCTTTATTTACACAGTGATCTATAGGCCAGATGTTCCAGAAAGGTTAATTGCTGCGACCTTTGACACAAAAGCAAGTGCTGAGTTTAAGGTCGTCAAAGTGTCTTCCTTTAGGTTACTGAGGGTGAACAGATTTTGGTATGTCTCTGGCAGCCTGTCTTGAAGAAGAATATCTATCCTTGAGAGCCAGTTCTGTGATCTCCAGGTGTGTTTACTCTCTGATCTTTGTATACTTGGCCGATCTTTGTATACTTTTCCCTAATGTTTGCTGACCATTGGTTATTGTTTCTGTCAGCCTCAGGTACTTCTCTTTAAAGATGTAGTACACCTTTACCGTACAGGTATTTACATACGTTTTGCCTTTCTTTTTGGGTTGTTTCTCTCTTGTATTAGGGTGATCCCACCAGTCTGTGTTAAAATATTTATTGAAGATTATGTTTGAATGGTAAGTGCATTTTGGGTTTTGAATGCTTTTCACTGCCACTTAGTGTTTTGAAGCCAAAAAATTAACCGTGGTGCTTAGAGTGCAGCGTTTACCCTCCAGTATCAAGACAAGTCATTTAAGTGATACTGTAGAGCGAGACCTGATCTTAACAAATGTTAACCACTCCCTGCCTAACTTGTTAAGGTTGGGTCTTGCACTAGGCAGTCAAATATACCAGTACTGACCAGCAAATAACAGTGGCAGAAGAAAAACAGAGTTGTTTCTGCCTGCTCTTTGTGCTGGCAATGTGTCCCTGACTTTTAAACTTAAAGTTGATAGAATAACAGAATTTGTGTTGCCTGCATTTTCTTAAAGATGCAAAGCCGCGGTGGTACAGCGGTTGTGTTGTTGCCTCACAGCAAGAGGTTCTCCCGTTCGATTCTCAACTAGTGTGCTGGGAGTGCCTTCTGTGTGGAGTCTGCATGTCCTCCCCGCGGTCGAGTGGCCTCCGAAAGACATGTGTGAATGGGCGTGCCTTCGCTGAAGGTTGGGTGTCGGGCTGGCAACTCGGCACCATAAAAATCTACTGCCAGTCATTAGCGGACCAGAGTTCCGCTGTGGCGACCCCTTACCGGGAAAAGCCGAAAAGACTAACTAAGTCTGAAACACAAATGTATGTGATTTATTTAGTGACTTCAGTCCTTGGTGGGTTGTCAGAAAAAACAAAGATTTTATGAGGAACAGACCAAAAATATGAGGCATAAATCTGGGCAGTCTACAAAAATGTGGACAACCGAGATGCATGGCAAGGTGAGTGTAAACATACAAGAAATTTTTTACATCTTCTTTCTGACAGTGCTAGTTAGTGCTTTACAATCTGGAAGGGTTTACCATCAAAGTGAAGAGTGAAGGTTCGGTGAAAACGGGAATGTCTGACATACGTTGGCTGATTCCCGTATTGCCGACCTTCAAATCTCTGAGTGTCCTATGCAGCAAATGCAACTGTGCATTGGCTTATACATGGTAGATGTAACGAATAGAAATTGCAGTACAGTGCGGATTGGGAAATTAATCCTTTTCCCCACTGTAGTGTGATCTCAGAGTTGGAATATATAGTTTGCAAGCGGTGAGCGGTGAGGGGGGAGGGCTTGCCGCCTGCAAATACGTAGGTTGCAACGTTATGCAGTACTAAACTGCATGCATTCATACTGCTGAAAAGGCTGGCAGGTGAAAAAGCATGTTGAAAAACACCGAATTCACATTTGGATGTTCTTTATCTCGACATTTTGACATAATTAATATGCATGACATCTTACATGTGAGTCGACCACATAAATGCATTATAAAATTAATCTCTACCATTTCATGGTAAACCCTTGAAAGACGATAAAACACTTTTTTTTTCTGTAACTAATCATACATGGAGCAGAGAGAAATCCATCCACTGAGGAATTATGATCAGATCTGAAATCATAACCCTTTATGTTCTCTACATGGATGGCCAGATTCACCCGTTCATCTTCGCTCTTGAAGTGAATTTCTTGGCATCCATATCTTGAGCACATAATAAGCAGGTTGTAATTTGGCGACCTGCTCATTATCCTCTTTTTATTATTTATGGATTCAAGTGTTCCCATATGTTTTTTTCTGCTGATTATGAGGAGTTTCTTCTTTAAAATTCACAGGGATTTGATACAGAAAGTTCAATTAGAGAGAATTTTGAATTTTTTTTTTTAACTTTACTCTTAACTGACTCACAGTAAGACAGTGTCCGGTTTGATTCTCAGCTAGAGCGTCTCCTGCGTGGAGACATGCGGGCGTACCTTCGTTGAAGGTTGTGCGTCAGGGCTGGTAACTCGGCACATAAAAATCAACTACCAATCATTAGTGGACCGGAGTTCCGCTGTGGCGACCCCTAACCGGGAAAAGCCGAAAGACACAAACAAATAAACTCTTAACTGAAAGCAACTGAAGTTTGTCAGGCAGAGTGATAACTTACTACATTAGACGATGATTATGATGTTCACCAGAATGCAAATACAAGATTACATATTGAGGTGTGATTAACTGATTCATGTTGAAATCTGGGGTGTTGGAGTTGATGATATAAGGGTACTGATATTCGATGTTTACTTCTAG